>NC_140218.1:25028143-25110643 GCF_951802725.1 Rutilus rutilus
AACGCCGACCGAAATCGATTGAGACTCATGGGACCATCAAAATCCTTCTTCAGCAACTTCACAATGTTTTACTGCAAAGGCCATGCAAGTATACATTTAATGAGACGCTCTGAAAATAATAAACTGGTGGTTCTTTTAATAGTTAAATGGATCTTTTCCATTTCCTGCTTCCTGTTTCATTCTGTCACTTACCATTTTACCTATGCATGTATGTTTAGTTTAGTTTAGTTATGTTTGTGATTTAGTTAATAAAACTTGTGCACAATACCTACAGTGAGGAAAATAAGTATATGAACACCCTGCTATTTTGCAAGTTCTCCCACTTAGAAATCATGGAGGGGTCTGAAATTGTCATCGTAGGTGCATGTCCACTGTGAGAGACATAATCAAAAAAAAAAAAAATCCAGAAATCACAATGTATGATTTTTTAAATATTTATTTGTATGATACAGCTGCAAATAAGTATTTGAACACCTGAGAAAATCAATGTTAATATTTGGTACAGTAGCCTTTGTTTGCAATTACAGAGGTCAAACGTTTCCTGTAGTTTTTCACCAGGTTTGCACACACTGCAGGAGGGATTTTGGCCCACTCCTCCACACAGATCTTCTCTAGATCAGTCAGGTTTCTGGGCTGTCGCTGAGAAACACGGAGTTTGAGCTCCCTCCAAAGATTCTCTATTGGGTTTAGGTCTGGAGACTGGCTAGGCCACGCCAGAACCTTGATATGCTTCTTACAGAGCCACTCCTTGGTTATCCTGGCTGTGTGCTTCGGGTCGTTGTCATGTTGGAAGACCCAGCCTCGACCCATCTTCAATGCTCTAACTGGGGGAAGGAGGTTGTTCCCCAAAATCTCGCAATACATGGCCCCGGTCATCCTCTCCTTAATACAGTGCAGTCGCCCTGTCCCATGTGCAGAAATACACCCCCAAAGCATGATGCTACCACCCCCATGCTTCACAGTAGGGATGGTGTTCTTGGGATGGTACTCATCATTCTTCTTCCTCCAAACACGTTTAGTGGAATTATGACCAAAAAGTTCTATTTTGGTCTCATCTGACCACATGACTTTCTCCCATGACTCCTCTGGATCATCCAAATGGTCATTGGCAAACTTAAGACGGGCCTTGACATGTGCTGGTTTAAGCAGGGGAACCTTCCGTGCCATGCATGATTTCAAACCATGACGTCTTAGTGTTTTACCAACAGTAACCTTGGAAACGGTGGTCCCAGCTCTTTTCAGGTCATTGACCAGCTCCTCCCGTGTAGTTCTGGGCTGATTTCTCACCTTTCTTAGGATCATTGAGACCCCACGAGGTGAGATCTTGCATGGAGCCCCAGTCCGAGGGAGATTGACAGTCATGTTTAGCTTCTTCCATTTTCTAATGATTGCTCCAACAGTGGACCTTTTTTCACCAAGCTGCTTGGCAATTTCCCCGTAGCCATTTCCAGCCTTGTGGAGGTGTACAATTTTGTCTCTAGTGTCTTTGGACAGCTCTTTGGTCTTGGCCATGTTAGTAGTTGGATTCTTACTGATTGTATGGGGTGGACAGGTGTCTTTATGCAGCTAACGACCTCAAACAGGTGCTTCTAATTTAGGATAATAAATGGAGTGGAGGTGGACATTTTAAAGGCAGACTAACAGGTCTTTGAAGGTCAGAATTCTAGCTGATAGACAGGTGTTAAAATACTTATTTGCAGCTGTATCATACAAATAAATAGTTAAAAAATCATATATTGTGATTTCTGGATTTGATTTTTTTTAGATTATGTCTCTCACAGTGGACATGCACCTACGATGACAATTTCAGACCCCTCCATGATTTCCAAGTGGGAGAACTTGCAAAATAGCAGGGTGTTCAAATACTTATTTTCCTCACTGTATTTGGTTCTGAGTCTCTGCTTGCAATAAAGTGTATTTTACGATTTAGATTCTGACTACAGGCTCTTAGTAGAACTGTACAGTACAGTAAGAAAGACATTTCCCTCCCCCGGAAATGAACATTTCTTAGAATTAATAAACAATTAACACTGAGTGTTCACGGGACGAACAGGTGGATTGATTGTAATATAAATTTTACTACATTAAGTTAATTCTATTAACTGATCCAAATATTCATAAAAGTTATGATTGATTATTAATATTTCTTTAGAGCTAATGTGCTACATTTAATACAAAGTACACACCTCAGAGGGTCTGTAGCCGGCGGTTTATTTGGGGAACACACTAAATTTATGCCTGTTTGATGGAGCATGTCAGGCATACTCTTCATGAGAGAGAATATAAGACCTACACAGGGAGGGGACTGTAGGGCAACCCAAATGTCAGGGGCAGCCCAATTGAATACTAAAGCAGCCTGTAAGATGAACTCATTGGCGCATGAGTTATTGACTTTCAGTTCTCAGAGCTGTATGGCACTTTGTCTTACAGTCAAATGTCAAGTATTTGTTTTAGTTCAGCATGCAGTGGTATTTTAGTTGCGTTTACTGACAAGCCTTTTGTAGTTTTACTGAGCCTTAAAGATTTCACTTCCCAGGGAGTGTTTCAGTTTTCCCTTCAGGTAAAAAATATTACAATTATAGGTAAAAGTGCACCGTATGTTTGAGTTTGTGCATTTTGGACATCCCGGAATCGATTGTGCTTTTAGAAATCCGCAGAGAATAACATTAGGGAGCTCGATGTATAATCATTCAGGTGGCTATTGAACAGGTCAGAGGTCAAACTGTCAAACCTGATCCTCTACCCAAATGGACCATCTAATTAATGACCTACCACAACGCTCATTTAAATTCCCTTAAGTAAATGGAAAATAGGTGTATTTATTATCAAGGATAGCTTTTAATAAATTATTTCCCGACCCAGGCTCATTGGGAAAATGTGCCTGTGGCCAAATTTCTATGATATTACATTGCTTCTAACAGATTTAGCTGCTCTTTCAAAGTGAAATATCGAGCGAGTGGAGCTAAAGCGTAACAGATTAGTGTAAATCTGGCAACGAATATGCTGGTTGTTGTACATTTAGCAACAATTCGGCTGTTAATGTTTGAAAATAACGTACCGGCACCTACCCTAAACCTAACCGATAATGGTAACAAAAGAAACCATGAGATGAAAATGCAAAAGTTTGTTTTTCCAATGTGCCTATGTTGCAGCTTTGGAACTGTATGTGTGTGCTGGAGCGAATCAGTCTTGAACAGTGAAAGTTTCTGAACGTGTATCGCCTTTGATATTTAGTGTTATTGAATTAGGATGGTAAATTTGTTTATAGAGGGCACTAATATTTAATTACTTGTCTCTTAAAACTAATTAGGTTCCTTGTTGATACGTATTGATTGTAATTGTTTAATGGTGCAGAAGGAGTTTATTTATACTGTAAAAATGGCAGGACATTAACCTCTAGAAATCACAGGGAAAGAAAGGCCCAGGACAGACGCACAGATGCGCTCAGATGAAGACAGCGAGTTGCATGATGGGACTGACATACATTTGCTCACCCTCCGATCAACCCATATCCACCTCCCTACCTCTCCCTCTCTCTCTCTCTCTCTCTCTCTCTCTCTCTCTACGACAGGTCTTCAGCCTTAAGCTTTAGCAATCAATGCAGTAATTAAGAAAGAGGCAGAGAGAGAGGAGGCCGGAGTCAGCACTCTTTCCGTCCTCCTCTTTCCCATGATCCTCCACACCATCACTACCGTTAGCCTATTTCTCCTTATTTTCCCATTTCATTTCATTCACTGCTACGTTAATAACACATCTTTTGAATTCCACCCTCTTTATCTCACTTCCTGCAGTTTTTGGTGACGGGACGGTCGTGTCCACGTTCATTCAAGTGCAAAATCTTACTTCTTGTGTTATATGCTTCCGATTGTGTGGAAAGCCAATATACCTGTAAGACATCATGACTACATAATTACAATCGATTCAATCTGTTCTTCTGCACTCTTCAAAGGGTTTGAGGTTGATGGCAGTCTCCCTCTGCTGGTCATCACCTGACATTGCAAGCGCGAGGTCTTGCGTCATTGGGAGACACAGTCAGTGTAGTGTCTTATGAACAGACTGAAAAATAAATACACACACATCCCAGAAAAGGAAGTGGGATGCACCTAACAGAATATATAGAGTATTTATATCCTGATTCTCTATCTGTTGGTATATTGCGTGTGTGTGCATGTATGTATGCTGTTTGCTGTTCTCACTCGCTCTGTGCATTGGGATGAGGGTATGCTATACAGAAACGTTACATACATCCCAGTAGGTGAACTGCTGTGTCTTGCTGCATTGGGAGTGGAACGCCTGCATTAAAGGCTTTTTCACAACAGTATGGAGAACACTGCAGCAAAACTCCTTTACACTGGAGCTCCGCAATACACCACACTAGATGATGATGTCACTCATGCCTTTGCAAACACTGGTAACCTGCTTACATTGACAAAACGCTTTTGCCAACCAATCAGTGGTTCTCTGTCCTCTCCATATATCCTACAAATTGTTTCAATATAAATTAGTCCATAAAATTTGAATCAATTTAATTTAATTGATTCAACTAATCTAATAGTTAAAAAAGCACTAATTCTGGTTCTGGTTATCATTTCTACTGTCCCTAATGAATTATCAACAATATTATGGGTTAAAAACAGTAATATTGTGAATTTTTTCTTTTGTGCAATTTAACATTTTCTGTTTAAATGTACTGTAATTTTCAGCATCATTATTCCAGTCTTCAGTGTCACATGATCCTTCATAAATCATTATAATATGTTTATATTTTTCTGGATTCTTTGATGAATAGAAAGCCTTAACTGTATTAAAGAATATTAAAGTATTAATTTCTTAATATATATATATATATTTTTTTTAAATCATACTTGACCCTAAACTTTTCAAATGGTGTATATGCAAATAGGAAGTTTATAAGTTTATACAAAACTTTATTTTATTTTATGGAGAAAAAAAAGGAAAAGGAAAGATACTGAATGTGAGATAAAAGCCACAGAGGAGGAGGAAAGAATCAAAATTAATCTAGTGACAAAATTAAAATATCGACTGCGAGTTGATCTGCACCAACAAGATGACGTGGCAAAAAACTATTTATAAATGCTATTAATTTACTACTATTAAAACACACACAATTAGTAAACATTATTGTGCCAAGAGTACATCCTGGTTTCTCTGTGTGAGAAAATGTATAGAAAAATGAACACGTTCCTAATTTGAACAAAAAAAAAAAAACTTCTTATGTAACTTCCTGCAATTGAACAGTTAAAGGTGCAATGTTTAATAAGGCATGTCAATTTAGGTTTGACCCTCTAGAAATCTGAATCTGCACTGTCCTGTACGAGGTTAAACTGAGTATTAGAGACCTGAGACTTGAATCTCACTATAGCAGCCCTACTTACATAGAACCTGAAAATAGAAACGAGCCCACAGCAGACAGAGGTAAAAGAGCTCGGAAAGGAAGTGTTAGAGTGAGGAAGAGAGGGAGGAAAGGGATGGATAACGGTTTGGAGAAGAAATCAGAGGCCCTGGATTAGTGGTCAGCTGGCCCTGTTTTTAATATGAGCAGAATTTCTCGCTCATGGACTTCTAGAGGAATTCAGTGAGAGACAGCAGACGCTGGTCACCGGTGCATTGAGCTCAGTTTGACTGAAGGAGAGCCGGAGCATGTGTTCGGAATGATAGTGGTGGTGGTGTCGGCTAAAGAACTGGTCCTTGAGATCTCAATTCATGTTTGTATTGTACAGTCAATATTGAACATAAATTGCATGGGTTTGAGTTAAATGCCCTATTCGCACGGGATTAGGATTATCTGGGGACCTTGTGTGATTTAGAAATTACCCCCCACATCTGAATTTCGTGTGGCGCATTCGCACGGGATAAGTGCTTCGCTTGATTTTGTGATTTTACTCGAATTTACTGACTTATGTCCCGGATATGATGTCAATATAGCCTGACTACGTCAGACTTCCTACTTCCGCTCAATTTCATTTCGCTTCTGTATTCAGTCTGAGAAAGCGTAATAGCTTTCCGTTTTCTCCGGCCTGAAAACAGCCGGCCAATCAACGAACGGAGGGCGGGCTGAGAGCCGTAACGTAGACACTGATTGGACCGTGGATGCGTAGATTTACTTCACATAATCTGCAAAAGTCGTTCACAGCCATGTTCACTCCGGTATTTCGCTCGATGGTTTTGTTTTCGCATCATACATGTGTTTACAGTGGAAGTTAGATGCGGCTGAGCCTGCGCATAACACACGCCATAACCAAACGTTATGTGATTGGCTTACGGGTAACCAATGATTTTAAACTTCCGACAAGCGCAAAATTGATGGTGGCGCCCCTTGGCCTCGGTGTTCTGCGAAATATGGTAATTTGCGGGGGAATTTTTACTTTACAAATTGCAGATATGGCCGATTTACACGCGGGACTAAGATCACAGACAACCTCCGCAATTATTACAAATGACTAGAGGTCACCAGGTAATACTTATCCCGTGCGAATAGGGCTAAAGTCAGAGGCATTGAAAGAAATGAGAAACTTCAAGTTTCCGTTCCCGGTTGATTTTCATTTAGCTTTAAAGGTCCCATATTGTTAAAAATGAAATTTCCTGTCTTTTTTCATGATAGCAGATAGGCTTTGTAACTACCATATAAGTTTCAAAACAGTCAATCCACAGACAAATGCACACAGCCTGCATAAAGTAGCTGCGCCTTTCACGAGCCGTTGTGACTTCCGTAAAAATGTGATGTCAGAACTACTGTCGCCACCTTCAGTCCCACCCCGAGCACTGTTATTAAAGCAAATTGTTATTCATATGTTGCACAAAAGCAACAAGAATAACTAAAACTAAATAAAAACGATTTACAGGCCCATTTCTATTTCTAACAAGTTTGCAGCGTTGAGCAATGTAGCCAATCACAGATATGTGTTGATTTCTTGAACGCAATGGCCAATGAAATGCATTTAAGATAGAATCCACTCACCGCTCAAAACTGAATTTTTGTTCAGTGCTGAAATCTGCATGCTGGCAAATCCTCTGATTATAACAAACGAAGTGGTGACATTATGAAAGATTTATTGTGCAGTCAGTCAGCTTCATTGAAAATAACGGAGCTTTGTGAAATAGCGATGAGCTGAGATGTCAGCTTTTTAGGAATTATTAAGGGAGCGCACTTTTTCGCGCTATTTCTGTCATGCCAAACCATGCCAGCACCCTATGCTTGCTTTTATGGTAAATTAACAGTGGTTTGTGAATGTTTATGCTTTAATAACAAATCATTTATCACCGTCATTACGGGTGCTTTATTTACCTTACTTGTGAGCATATCCAGGCCACAGCAGGCTACAGCATACATGACCCTAGTTACTTGTGGTTGGCCTGGCTGTTCGTCACTCAGAAAACAACAGGCCAATCAGAAGAGAGGCTCATGAATATTAATTAGACAGGCCAAAATCTACCTGTTCTTGGCAGAGCTCCTGAGAAAGGAGCTGTAAAAATATATTGAGATGGTTTTTGGTACTTATACCGCAAATATATATTCTTAAGGACATCACAACCTAAAATAAAACTCCAGAAAGGTGTACAATATGGGACCTTTAATGTGGTCAAAGAACAGCATAAAGGAGAACAAAATGGTGTCTTCCTGTTGGAAAGTCTTAATTATGACATTAGGGTTGTTCAAATTTTGGTCAGAGCAAGACGGTGATCAAAAATATAGCAAGGTGTTTTAACACTGCTTCTACAAAATTATGAAAAAAGAATGCACATCAGGTGTGTTTTTGATTTATTCAATTCATGAAGGTGCTGTAAACTCAATTGTTATATTCAAATTGTACAATACTATGGTATTGTGTACATGTAAAAAATAGTAATTTCATACATTCAACAAATTTACTGTCAACCACATTTTCAACTGCATCCAAATTTAGTCCTGGTTCACTTATCGTTCAAACTGTCACTTTTAAGATGACATGAAGACCTAACTTAATGGACATCCAAAACAAGGCTGTGTTCTGGGCTAAATGCGCTCGTTGTATGTGCGTAGTCTACATATGATGATATTTTGACTAGCTGAGAAACCGTGAAGAGCTCATAAAATGTGTAAAGGGAGTCAAAACAGCGGCAGAAATCCCTCCATCACACAGACCAACGAAGATCTGCTGCAAGGAGATGCAGTTCTGACGCCTGTACCGAACTGTAATGGGCAATGTAGCTCCTATGACGAGAAAAAACAGGTGCTTCAGCAATTCTGTCCTTTTTAGAGTAATGTTTGGTTCGTTTAGATGTCTTTGGTCCATTTTGCATTCATATTTCAGTTGAACCACACCAGAGTTTGCTTGGTCTGCTTGTTTGGTGCACATCAGGGTTCACGCGCATCAGGGTTCACACTTAATCAAGTGAACTGCTCTATCAGAGCAATCGCACTAGGGTTACATTTTATCGAACCAAACATGCCAAGTGTGAACACGCCCTGAAGGACTAAGCACTTTTGTTGTGCACCCAGGTTTGATTGACATCAGAGTTGTCACACTTTTCGGAACATTGTTTTCCGAACTCAAGTTCGCACCCACAGACCGCACCTGAGGGTGCTTTCACACTGGACTCGTTTGCTGCGGTCCGAGCCCGAGTGCGATTGTTGCCCTGATTCCACACTCGTATCCAAGGTAAATCATCAGCACTACCATCCCTTACATGTGTTTTATGTAACTAAATGCATCATAATCAGCTAAAACGCATGCGCAGGTTACTTTACTTCCTGCACAAGTGCACACCCGAGTCCGTGTTTCTTTCACATTCACGCGAACCGCGGCACGGTTCGAGTGCAACCGAACTCAGACCACCTCCTCCAGGTAGTCTCCGGTTCGGTACCCCAGTGCGTACCCGGTCCACATGACACATTAGCAATTTTTCATGTGAACCGTGCCCCGTTCCGAACTAAACTGCCAGTAAAAAAGTACATGGTTCATGTGAACTCCGGTATACGGTTCGCTGCTCATATGAACACAATCATACTAAACGGCGGAAGTGAACTGCTATTGATGACGTATGATTCGATAAAAGCTGTGTTTGTGTGTGTGTTCTCACTCACTTTTCTGATGAGCGTGACTGACGCACTACAAGCAGAGAGAATGTCTCATTTCTGCTCCCCTTCAGCAAAAATGGACTCCCACGTTCTTTAGAACATTTGCAGTACATTCACAGCAGACGCAAGTGCCGTTATTTGCTGACGCTTTGGAAACAAAACCTAAAGTTTAAAATTTAGTGATGCTATACATTTTGCTGCCACCTCCTGCGTTACCAAGCAGAAAGTGTAAACAGCTGCTGCTTTGATGATGCAAATGCACTGCGGTTCAGAATCCAGCAATACAGTGGGAACACAATCCAGTGGGAACAATCAAACTTGGATTCAGACCAGGCAATCGAACCAAATGTGAAAGCACAATAAAAAAATTCTCTTTACAGAGTGTCTGCCTCTTTAATTTTCATTAAATTCATGGTTATCCTGTTGTTTTGGGAGAAATAAATGTCATTTGATTTAGTAGTTTTGTTTTTATTAGCTACCACTTGCAACACAAAATACAATAGAGTAACTGAATCTTTCAAAGATGTCTGTTTTCGATCCTCTATATAGCATTGAGCTAATGCAATAGTGGGTCTCACTGTGCATGTGCATTCCACAACGGCATCTACTGTATCGTATTAAAGTTATAGTCCACCCAAAAATTACAATTCTGTCATTTTTTTTATACACCCCACTTTCTACTTGGTAACACAAAATATTTTTTTAAGATTGGTCTATACAATGAAAGTCAGTGGCGTCCAAAACAACATTGGCCCCCACTCACTTTCATTGTACGGACATTAAAAAAAAGAGACACTGTCCTAAAAATCTTCTTTGGTGTTCTACAGAGGAAAATCAGCTTTGAAATAGGCTTAGAATGACATGAATGTATACAGTATGTTTGCACTTCAAAAAAAATCTCACTGCATGCAGGCCACATCTGGACTGCCACTGGATATGCAAAATCACAGTGTTTGATTCTAGGTAAGAGGCTCAAGCAATGAAGGGTCAGATATTTTAGCAAAAAATATATATATATCTCTAAGTATCTGGAATTAAGAGAGATATCATAATGCATGCTCTAGGTAAAGTGTGGCATCCACCTCAAGAGAGCAGCCTGTGACTGCAGAGACTAAACTGCAGAGCAGCAATTTTTTTTTACCCTTGGATTGCCCTAATTATACAGTGCATTGATTTTACAATGCATCCATGGATTGATTAGCAATGCCTCTCTCTCTTTCTCTCTGTGCACCCCTTCACCTCCTACAGGAAGTACTGTGCATGCCGGCTTTTCTGATCTCATGCGATCTCTCCCAGGGGTGAGAAGGCTGTGCCTGCTTTCCACTGACCTCCCTTCTTTCGTTCCCTTTCAGCTCCGGGTCCCTAAGAGTGTCCTCTCGGCAGTGGCAAATGAGGTAGAGAGGGCAAGTGATAATGAAAAGGAGAGCAAAATTGCTCTTTATCAAACTCCTCTCTTTTATGAAAAAGAAAGGAGCGAGGCAGATGAGTGCAGGGAGATCAATTGCTCTGGGTGGGGAAACGGGAGGCAAACAAGATGAAGAATGCATTTAAAAATCAATTACACAGTAAATATGACACAAGTCAGCCATGACGGCCTCAGGGGAGCATGGGAAAATAAGGTTCTTGCCTGTACTCTGGTAAATTCATTCTCAATGAATAAATTATTCTTTTGATGCGGAGGGCATTAAAAATAAAATACGCATGGTGCCCGTGTTAACACAATGTTATTCCCTGATGACATTGTGCGTTATTAATTTCTTCTATACATTTCTGCTTACAATCCTTAGAAAGACTGCAGTGCAAAATATTACCCGAGAGGGTCATACTCCTACCATAGAGAAATGTCCAAGCCATTCTTATAGCTATAAGCCTACATCAGCTCTTCTATTACTGCTATTTATTTTATTAATTAAAGTTTTATTAGCTTTTATATATATATATAGTTAACTCCTGTTGGAGCAGTTTGAGGACATCTCGTACCTCATATTTGGCACGTGCCGTGTCAGGGAGATCATTAAAATGGGACGTAAACTGACCGAATAGCTCTGTGCTCTTGCATATCTTTTTAAAAAGCCGTTTCATCAGCAACAGCTTTGGGCTATCCTGTATTTTAAGCCTTTATTTAGAGAGGAACCGCACACAAGGTAATGAAGGGCATCGATCCAGGTTGCTTTATTAACGGGACGTGCTTCTGAGGCGCTAATAGGACGCCACTTATTCTGTGGAGGTTTAATTAGCCTCGCGCGGAAAATGTGCTTACAGCGCGCGCTGCCACTCGGCCGTCATCTCGCACCCCGGCCCGCACACACGCTCATTTCACGGGCCACTGGGACCGAGATCAAGACAGCGAGGCCCTTCTTCGTTCAAATAAAGCGTTCATTAAAGAGACAGTGAGTTTGTCTCCTTGTCTCGACTATCCCGTCCCTCTGTAAGTCCACTCCGCCCGCGCACTGAACAGTGAACATGCTGATGCCTCGCTATTGGCAAAATCATGAACTATCGCGAGAAGTCGCTGTTGTCCACTAGAAGAGATGATCTGTTGAAAGTGACCTGCAATTTTGGAGTTAACTCGTAGTATTTCTCTTCTATATAAAGGATTTGTTCTCTATGACTCCAGCATTTAGGACTCCACCAGTGCTAAAGGTTAATGTAACTATGATTGGTCATTATAGCAGGGTTCTACATACAAAAATCGAATTAATTTTCTCCATAGTGACATTGATTTTTAAAAATGACGTAAAAACCTTTCAATACTGACCTACATTGAGCTCTGAGGTTGTTAAATGATGATATGTGCTTCTATAGGAGTCACAGGTCAGTGTCATTTTAGCTTCATAAAAAAATTGCTTTTAATAGGCTAGCCGAATGCCTTGTGAAGACCTAGAATTTGTTCAAAGGTTTATACCTAAAAGAAGTACATATTTTATATAGGCCCATGTGTGTATATATAATTACATAAGTTCAAAGGTTTATGTAGTACCATAAAGATTAATTAATTAGTGGTGTTGTGTGCTAAGACTGTCAAAATATTCATATCTTATTCTGAGGTCATGAAATAATGGATTGATTTTACAGTGATTGAAATATATAGACACATTTTCAGGCTTTCATTTTATACAGGCCTCTGCAAGCATATCTGGTAAATGTTGATACTCTCCAGTGGCATCTGAAGAATGTGGACACTCTGATCAAACACTGACCCTTTCACACATTGATTATTTGATGACTTCTTCCAGGAAATGCCCAGTCCCACTTATTTTATACTCCTCCTGACTGACTGCAAACAAGATTGTTCCGCTGTGATTTCTGAAAAGGTTGATCAGAGTAACCGTGGATATTTGTCACTCACACTGTATGAGTGAATGATTCAGTTGTTTTCCTCAGTGAAGTTAATGGCCTGTTCATGTTTTTCAATCTCAGACAGACTGTGCCTGAGACTATTACTTCTATCTTTTCTCAAAGAAAACAACGGTTTGCATATAGTCCAGAGACTCAATGAAACAATGAAAATCCCTATGTAAACTTGTGTAAATGAGAAACGTTGGCATGTGCCCACAGCTCAATTGTAGTGATGATACGCTGTGTGTGTGTGAGGGATTCACTTGTGTGATGTGTTTCTGCAGTTGTGCTTAATAAGGTGGTGCCCCAAAATAGATCAGGAGAGAGAGAACTCCCCCAACCCACACACACACACACCAGCGGTCTGATAAAGACCACCGGGATCTCTGACAAACTGCATACGCACCGCTTTTCCACTCTATTCGGACTGTGTTTCCCTCTGGACACTCTTCCAGCTGCCTTTGCATGTGGTTCCCTGATAAACAACTGCATATCAACTTTAAAATCATGTCAGGGTCACAAAAAAAAAAAAAAAAATAGGGCAGTCGCGGCCTATTGTTTAGAGAGTCAGACTGGTAACCCAAAGGTTGCGGGTTCGCAAGGAAATAACTGAGATGCCCTTGAGCGAGGTACCTAACCCCCAATCGTTCCCTGGGCGCCACAGCAAAGATGGCTGCCCACTGCTTCGGGGGGGGGTGTGTGTCCACGGTTTGCAGTGTGTTTGTTCACTACTCGCTGCTCCTAATGTGTGTGCACTAACTTGGATGGGCTAAATGCAGAGTATGGGTTACTTTCACATGTCACACACTAATATGACTCCATACAGAAACATTATTGTGTGGCTTAGTTTGTTGTTTATGTGTAGGTTCAAAGGTTTATATTATGCCCCAAAAAAAAAAGAATATATTAATTCCTGACTTTTGTTATAAACATTTTGAGACTACTTGGTATGGTTCAACTCTTTAATAAGGAATTGACTAATTGAATAAATATAAAATTAATCACTTATTGACAGGTACTTTTGTGGTTTTATCAGATTACTTGCATTCTGCATAACCTGCTGTAGACCTTGCATTTTTTTTGATTACTTAAAATATGCGTTTATATTAAACATAATTGTATTTTGTTATTAATCTTACTATCTTGTGGACGCAATTGCGACGCAAAGAATCGTGATAAAACCGTGAATCGTGATTTTCCCGAAAACTTAAAGAATTTTTTTTTTGATGACTAACTTGTAAGACCCAGATTTACTGCTCAGAACAGCCAAAGGACTCTAAATCTACAATACACTGCAAACAGTCAGTGATGCCTGAGGATGTTAACGGCATTTCAAACTTGTGCACAGGATTATTTGTGTAATTTAAGTTATTTTACCTGGTAAACAACATATACATATATCTGGTGCAGCTTCCTTTTTGCTCACGCTTATGTTTTTCAAATGACAAACATCTTACATTTAAAAGTGTATGTGAACTAATGAGGAGAACTGTATTTGAAAGGTAAAGGGTCCGTGTGTGTGTGTGTGCGTGCGTGCGTGTCTGTGTGTATTTGGCTTAGAGGTACTGTATATGTACTAGGATGATGGAAATCAATCGAAGACTTATCTATCCCTTCCTGCCTCCCTGCTTGTGTTTGATGAGGTTTCTGAGGTCCATTATGTGTTGGTGGTGATTTGCTCCCTCTGCTTTATCTGCTGAAGTGCTAGCTAATATGATTACAGAGCATTCACTAAAGCACCGTTTGCCTGTCTCAGCTCTTCACACACACAACCATTTAATCAGTCCCCTGTGACCAGAGAGAGAGAAAGAGAGAGAGATGGATGGATGGATGGTGGCAGTGAAGGTCTCTGAATTCTCTCAATCTTTGAGTTTGCCTTTTTTTTTTTTCTTCTTCTTCTTCTTTTTAGCACAAACAGTAGAGGACAATAATGGAAAACGGTTTATTGTTTATCCCAGTGAAGTCAGATGGTGTAAAGCAAACTTTCCAACCACAGAATCCCGTCAAGATGCATAATGGTACAGTGTTTAATGTTTTTTTTTTAATATATATATATATAGTAAATTAAATGCAATATGGAAACTGTTATGTTTATTAATAACTGCTTGAAAATGGTTGCCTTTATTTGTTTTCATTTGGATTGTTACTTATAGTTACAGTCAACTTGTATCAAAATAGTTAAAATAAAAGGAAATCATACTATGAAATGGGGTTTCTAGGTTTAACATTTCCACAGAAATTCTTTGGTGAATATATTGGTGGGTATATTTGCATTTTACACAAAAATACAAAAATAAATTAGTTATATAAATAATGCCTTAATAATATATAATAATGCGTATTTCATTCCAGAGTTATTTTACTGCTTATTGAGTTTTTTTTTCTTAGAATCAAAATAAACAAACTAAATGTTAAAATCGTGATGTGGGAAATGTTTACATGGGAAATGGGAATGTTTACAAAAAGATCCTTAACTGAACTGAACAAGATGTGGCATTATGATTGCATGGAAATATAAAACGTTTCTCCCTTCCTTGCAGTTCACAATAAACTTTCTTTAAATGAATGACAAAAATTGTGTTTCCTATGGGGACGACATATTTTACTGCACACGAGATGTTCAATGTCGTCTAATTCCTAACTGTGACATTTTCACAGAGTGAAGGATGGCGTATCCTGCGGAACCTGTGACCGCACGAGCACTGCTGCGGGAAATACTATGAAATTGCGCCACCTAGTGGATCAAGAAAGTAAAGGTTGCTTGATATTAATGAAGCAAATAGAGCTAATGATGCAGGGGCGTGGCTGCGACTGAAATGAGTTGAGAAAAAGCTACTTATCAAACTACACTATACTGTAAAAAATAAATAAATTTATAATAATATTTTTCTTTTGTACAAATAAACGTAGATAATTCATGTGGTTCAGATAACATTAGCCTATATTTTGAGTTTCTGTTGATTAAACCAATCATTGTCACTTTTTAAGTTTAACCAACAATATGTTTTACAGTGTACTAAAGTGTCCTTTAAAGGAGCAGAATTGTAAGCTGAAAGTAACTGCAGAGCCTATAATGTCAGTAGCCTATTTCTAAAAAAGCTATTTTAACTAAAGCCATATTTATTCAGACTATTTTGTTCATTTAGAAATATTTCAGCGTTCAAACCACACAATGAGTAATTTCCACCTTTGGACATTTTGGCTAAATTGTTTCAGCTTTGATTCATGTTGTAGTTTTAAATAGTGAAATATAATTATGATAAATCTGACTCTTTGTAAACACGCCTCTGCAAATCCATGATGATCAGAATGTAACACTATCTGCAGATGCATGTTCGTATCAATGTGTTTTTGTGAGGTGATTTGACATGTTTGGTTCAGTTCATTAAGTATTTTGTATTGTCCAAAACTTGTTCAGTGACAGCACAATGCCATTTCATTATTAGTCAGCACTGTTAGGTTTTGTGGTTATTTCTCTGTCTCTTGAATGATATATGACTGTGCAGGGTCCAAATCTTAACAAATATTACACGTGTACAGACCTGCATTTGTACAGCTTTAGCATCATTTTTGAATAAGGTGTGTGTGTGTGTGTGTGTGTGTGTGTGTGTGAGAGAGAGAGAGAGAGAGAGATAAGAAATGTGAACCCTCAGCAGAATGACTCAGGTAAGCTGCCAACTCAGGCCCAGTGCGTAAGACACTTGCGTAACTCCTCCATGCCACAAGTCAAGAGAACTCTACCTCTGTCTCGCTCACACTCTGTGAAAACACATCAATGAGCATGGGGAGTGTGAATGGCATTTATAACAGATACATATATAAACCTTTTCATCTCTCTCTCTCTCTCTCTCTCTCTCTCTCTCTCTCTCTCTCTCTCTCTCTGTCTCTCTGAGTCATGGATGGGAAAGTAAACAGACGAGAGGATATTTAAAGCACCAGTGGGGAAGGACACCATTCGAGCTCCATTCAATGCAAATTCACTTCTCTCTGTCAATGAGTCACTATTGTCACATTAATTAACCAGAAGAACTG
Source organism: Rutilus rutilus (assembly GCF_951802725.1). Lineage (NCBI taxonomy): Eukaryota > Metazoa > Chordata > Actinopteri > Cypriniformes > Leuciscidae > Rutilus > Rutilus rutilus. The sequence goes on from NC_140218.1 coordinate 25,044,594, forward strand.
AGAAAACATGGAGTGAACTTTGACATTTTGTCTTTTGTAGTTAGACGCTTGCATACAATTTCTTTTTGTAATGAAATGTCTATCAGTAAATAGACTAAAATGGCAGAATGAGAATTAATGGAATATCATTTTTTGAAGTATTTATACACTACAGTTTTTTTTTTTTTTAAGTCTCTGATGCTTACCAAAGCTGTATTTGATCAAAAATACAGTGAAAACAGTAATATTGTAAAATTCTATAAATTAAAAAAAAAAACGGAATTTGAATATATTTTAAAATTTAATTTATTCCTGCATCCAGCTGAATTTACAGCATCATTACTCCCTCAGAAATCATTCTAATATGATGATTTGATGTTCAAGAAACATTACTTATCATTATAAATGTCAAAATAAGTTTTGCTGTTTAATACTGTTGTGGAAACCATGATACTTTTTTTTTTTTTTTTGGTCAGGATTCTTTGATGAATAGGAAGTTCAAAAGACAGCATTTATTTAAAATAGAAATCTTTTGTGACTGTCTTAATTGCCTTTTATGTAATGCTGAATAAAAGTATTCATTTAAAAATCTTACTGACCCCAATCATTTATCCCATACATGTCTGTGACTCTTTACATGCTTTTCCTGATTCATTTTCCTTCCAATCTCAGGAGGACACGTTCGTTTTGTACACATTCCCGTTCATCATGGTTAACAGATAAAACATCTGATGAAGATAACACTATCACAAGTGATTTATCAAGTCAGTCAGCTGTCAGTCGTAGTAATGGTTTCATTCACTGAGGGAGGCAGTGAAGAGTAAAGCTGAAAATGATCAGATCTGGCATGTTGGTTTAGAAATCTGATCATTTTGCTAGTTTGGAGCAGTTCAGCGGTTCACTTTTATACATGTATGTGGTTTATGCTTACATTCTTTTCTCTGTTGTATCTGGAGAGTTTCTGACCATAGGGTCTCTGACCGTAGTGCTGATATCCTACAGACTTCCTTCGTGGGATTCCTCTGTTTTCAGCTTGAGAGCGGAGATCACACACACACACACACTCCAGGCCAAAGAGAAAAAAAGGGCCAAGTCAAAAATATTTAGTGGTCGTTTAATGGTCTTAACCATTTTAGTCACAAATGACTGGTGAGGAAGTTAACAAGAATTGCAGAAATACTGTAAAGTAACTTAGCACAGAATAGTCTTCCCCTTTGTTTTCTTTAAATGTTTAAACCGTGTGGGTAAACTTGCAGACAGCTTTTTACAGTGTTGTTCCACTCAATGTTAATGGCTTCAAACTGTTCATGAGTAGTTCAAAAATGAGTGGTCTTTGTAATTTGTGCAAGAGCATTGTCTTGTTGAAAAATAGCATCTGATCATTCCTCTTTAGAGAACAACTTTTCATTTGTGGGAAGCAAGCCATTCTGCAATATTCTCCTGCACTCCAAAGCATTAAATGGCTTTTCACAGTGAAGTAGTTCACCAATACAGCAGCTAAAAAGACTCCTCACGCAATAACACAGTCTCTTCCTCCATGCTTCACTGCGTTAGAGATGCATTTATTATTATATTTCTCAGCAGATTTTTATAGACCATCACCATGCAACTCGTGTTTTACTCGTGTCTGTACCTCGTCATGTTTTTCCTCAGTTTGTGGTCTCTGACTGGGCTCAGGTATTCTGCTGTCGTGTATTGTCTGTTAAAGGCCAAATAACATTGTAGTTTACTTAATAATAGGGGTGTAACGATACACAAAACTGGCGGTTCGGTACGTCCCACGGTTTTGACGGTTCGGTTCGGTTCATTTAGGTGGAGTGGGGGGTTTAGAAAGCTAAAATTGCTTCTTTTTTTTTTAAACAGTCCTTTAATTAACAAATTGTGTCCTTGTCTTTAAATTAATTCAATTACAAGTAAACGTTTCGCAAGGATAAAAAAATGTATCTGCTAATGCTGTAAACTATATAGGAGCCCTTACTTGCACATTACTATAACATTAAAGCTTAACAACAGAGCCTAGACTTTTAGCCTAAATTCAGTTGCTATTTATTTTTAGATATAATAATAATCAACACTCAAGTAACAAATTGCATGAAAACATGTAAACTGCACATAAGGCAGTTTTTACATTAACATTTTTACATTACATTTACACAGTTGCTGTCATTTTCATCACAGATATTTTAAACATACATTAAATAATCAAGATGTCATTAACAGGTTAAGTAAAATATAATTTATAGGCTAATATAGTGCATTTATTTAGTGAAAGAGTTCATTTCCTTAGCAAACCAACAAGTTGTGGGCACTGAATGACTTGCCTGAGGTAAATAAAGCTATGTGGAAAAACTAAGCGTTTTATTGACGTATTTCCGCTGTTGAAACACTGACTGAGCGATTACACGAGTTAAGATGCCTTTCAGTAAGTATACTGTATCTTTCAACATACCTTCAGGTGTCCATTCATGTTTATTCTGTAACTGAGGAAGAGAATCGCGTTTACTCACTCTCCGCTGCCGCTTTAAATGAGGAGCCTAGTACGGTGATCTGTCACGCCACATCAAAGAGCGCCAAAACGACATTTAATGTTTGAATATCGTGATCAATAGACAGAATTTGAAAGATTACACCTTGCTTATTATCGAATGTAACAAAGCACTGAGCTTATTGCATTAAATGTGGTTAATGGTGGTTAGGCAACGCTGTATTCGTTGTGTACACATAAGACATTAGGTCCAATGAGCCGGGACAGCAGGGGGCGTGTTTTTCGTTTTATCGCGGTTTTTCGGTTCGGTTCGAATATCGTTACACCCCTACTTAATAAGCTAGGTAATTTTCTTTTCGCTGCCATATAGTGCAATACGTTCTATGACTGATTGGAATATTTTGAGCCAGATTCTAATTGGTATTTCAAATTGGATAGATTTTTTAATGGCATAGAAAGTCTTTCCTGCTTTTTCTTTCAGATCTTCCATGTCCAAGTTGAGGTTTCCATTTGCACTGAATTTCAAACTAAGGTATGAGTAGTTTGTGGCATGATCAATTTTGATCAAGGCTGAAATTGACATCTGGGTCTTTTCTGGAATGTTAGTACTTTAGTTTGAGTTGGGTTAAGGTCTGACAGAACTGATGCAGGATGTCCAGGTTCTGCTGTAGACCCTCTTCTGTTGGAGACAGCAGGACCAGAACATCTGCGAGCAGGAGGAACTTTATAGTGGAGTCATGTATAGTGTACGGCCAGGTGCTGTTGATTGTTCTAGGAGTTTCACCAATTCATTAATTTATATATTCGTTCTGAGTTCATTTTTATTTCGCTATAAAGTTGTTCAAAGAGATTTCTCCAGGTGTCTCCATTTTGTATGGCTGTTTGTTCATGATGTTTTGTTTTTTTTATTCAGGTAATTCCAATTGTCCCAGAATTTGTTAGAAACTACAGATTCTTAGTTCTTAAAGGGATACTCCACTTTTTTTGGAAATAGGCTCATTTTACAACTCCCCCAGAGTTAAACAGTTGAGTTTTACCGTTTTCGAATCCATTCAGCCGATCTCCGGGTCTGGCGGTACCACTTTTAGCATAGCTTAGCATAGATCATTGAATCGGACAGGACCATTAGCATCTCTCTCAAAAAAATGACCAAAGAGTTTCGATATTTTATTTAAAACTTGACTCTTCTGTAGTTACATCGTGTACTAAGACCGACGGAAAATAAAAAGTTGCGATTTTCTAGGCTGATGTGGCTAGGAACTATACTCTCATTCCTGCGTAATAATCAAGAAACTTTGCTGTCGTACCATGAGTCCAGCAGGCATAATGATATGACGCAGCGCCTGAAAATAGTCCCCAGCTCGCTAACTTCCAACGTGACCGGGACTAAGTTTGTCTAACCTATTAGACCTATTTTCAGGCGCTGCGTCATATCATTACGCCTGCTGGACTCATGGTAGGAAAAATATCGAAACTCTTTGGTCATTTTTTTTGAGAGAGATGCTAATGGTCCTGTCCGATTCAATGATCTATGCTAAGCTATGCTAAAAGTGGTACCGCCAGACCCGGAGATCGGCTGAATGGATTCGAAAACGGTAAGACTCAACTGTTTAACTCTGGGGGAGTTGTAAAATGAGCCTATTTCCAAAAAAAGTGGAGTATCCCTTTAACTGATTCTGCATGTACAGTTCTCTCTTTTTTTCTGAGAGTATTTTTATACTATTTAAGTTCCTCACAATATTGATGGCACAAATCTACATCGTTTGGTTATCTGTGTTTTTGATTTGATACTTGTCTTAATTTCTTCCTCATTGTTTTACAGTCTAATTCAAACCATTTTTCATTCTCTTGTTTGGTTTTATGGTTTTTCTTAGATGATTTGAGATTAGATGAAGTCGCCAAATAATCAAATAATGAATGTTCTCCACGGCCAGATTTACACCATCTCCATCGTGAGGATAAACGCTTCCAAGGAAGTTGTCTATAAGTGATCATAATTATGGATTGTCCATTGCTGTCACATATTTTTCAGTGCTGTTTTGCCAGTAAAGGCTGTGAATTTATGTCCTTTTCAGATAAATCGTAATTTGGCTGTGATCTGATAGGAGTGCTAGTGGTTTGACTGTGAATGCTCTGAAAGAGAATAGATCTAAATCTGTGTTCATGTAGTCAACTGTTGAGCAACCATGAAATGAACTGTCGGTGTATCTTCCTAGAGAATCCCCTGTCACCCTGCCATTGAAGAGGCTTCGGCAAAGCTCAATCAGAACCCTTTTTCATTCGCTTGGGCATCAGAATTATACCATGGGAAGTTTACAATGTTTTGTGGGAAGTTCTATCCAAAAATGTAGTTATTCCCATTATTTGTTGTGTAGTCAGGAAGGGATCCCGTTCTGGCATTGAGATCCCCACAGATTAACACACGTCCCTGGGCCTGGAAGGGGTTAATATAACTGTTGAGAGATTCAAAGATGCCTTCATTATAGCATGGAGATTCAGAGGGAGGAATATAAAGACATCTTTTGTTGTTTGGAGAAGGTGCTTGTTGATTTTGAGCCAGATGTGGGATTCCTCTTTTTTAACTGTTTGGATGTATTTATTAATTTCTTGTTTGTGCCAGATTATAATGCCTCCTGAGTCTCTCCCACATGTGACTCTTTCCTGCTTTCTAGTGGATAGAGATGTTTCACAGTATCCTGAGGGACAAAGAGTGATTTTTCCAGTTCTGTGCCAAGTTTCCTATTATGATGTCCATGTTTGATGTGGTGTTTTTTTTTTTTTTAATCTAAGGTTTGGGTTTTGTAACCAAAACCGGATGAACTAATACCCTGTAGGTTCCACATTGTAATAATTAATGATCTCATGTTGTCAACGAGTTTTACAATTCTACAATCTTAATAGTGCTCTAGAGTAATACAAACCTAAATCTAATATAGTATCAAAGTATATACATGCGTTAACCGAATTATTTATTTATCTCTCTCTCTCTAACAGACACACACTCACAGAAATGTGACTGCATTCATGTGGAAAAAACCTGGACATGGTCTATTGCAGTAATATATCACAAACATCAAAGGCCATTTTACAGTCAGAATTGTTACAACTCGTAAAATGGCGTTTTATTAAAGTTTTAAATTATGCTTAAATATAAACATACTGAACTGCTCTCTTATTTTTTTCATGTTGTAGCATTAAAAGCTCTACAGCTTATAGTTCATGAGTTTTGTACTGCTCAAAAGTTTGGGGTTAGTAAGATTTTTGTTTTAAAGAGATTAATACTTAATAATACTACAAGGATGCTAGACAGACAATAATACTACAAGGATGCTAGACAGTAAAGACATTTATAATGTTACAGAAGGTTTCAAATAAATGCTGTTCTTTTGAATTTTTCTATTCACCCTAAAAAAAGTATTACGGTTTCCACAAAACTATGTTTCTTGAGCATCAAATCAGCATATTAGAATGATTTCTGAAGGATCATGTTACATTGAAGACTGGAGTAATGATGCTGAAAATAATCACAGGAATAATTTATAGTTTCAAATATATTAAAATAGAAAAGAGTTATTTAAACTGTAATAACATTTCACGATTTTTCTGTTTTTAATCATAAAATAAATGCAGCCTTGCTTCTTAAAAAAAAAAAAAAAAAAAACTACCCTCAAACTGCTGCAGAATATCCCTCTAAATGAATGTTAAATTTCTGCATTGAGATCTTAGTGCGTTCATATCGGGTTCTGCCGGGGCCTAACAAACACACCCATCTCCGGGACAGGGACCTTCCCAAAACTCTTTCCACAAGTTGTCACAGAATCATCTAGAAACTCATGTGTTCTGCTCTGCTCTATTTCCCTTTGGTGGACCTAAAGAGAAGCTGGCATGAAGGATGAAAAACAGATCATCATTACTCTTAAAACAATGTACAATTAGCACTAAACAGGCAGGTTCTGGTAAACCCATGCAGATTTGTTTGGCGATTTTTATCTGTGAAGATTTATAGACCTGTCAGTATCCTCACACACATTTTCGTTTCTCCAACGCTAGTAGTTAGTGATAAGTAGTTGGCTTTTGACTGCTGGTTGTAGACTGGTGTGTGTTGGGTTAAATGGTGTGTATAAGTTGTTTTTTATAGTGCCTCAGGGGGAGATATTTCACACCCTATTTAACTGTTCATTACAGCTGGTCACTACGCAGGGAAAGTGTTCTGTGTTTGGACAATTATGCAGTGAAATGTTCACGACAGAGAGCATTAATCTACAGCACATAAAGCAGAACAAAGACAGTTCCTGAAACAAATGATTTCTGGGCAAATGAGCTTAACCATTTACACTGTTCAGCTTCATACATTTTTGCCCTATTATAGACATGTATTCTTTGAACGTAAAACACAATTTTACAAAGAGTTTGGTCATTGAATTTGGTGTGCAGTTACTGCTGACGTTGTGGTCCAGAGCTATTCTTGGTGAGCTCATTGTTCAAATGCCTCTTACCTCACTGCTAGAGACTCTTAAGATGGCTTTCGGTTTGTGTGCTAGAGTCTGTTTTCCTTCTTGTCATTCAGTTGCATTAGATAACGCGAGTTATCTGAATGCTCAGAGAACGGAAACCTCAAAGGATTCTCACAGCATTTAAGCAATGTTGAACACTTTCACGGTTGCACGGCATCTCTTATCTAGGATGCTGTTTTGTCACAACGTTATATTTTTCTTTTATAAGGTGTGCATAAAGTATATGGTTTTCATTAGAGAAATGCGATATTGGTTATCGGCCCATATTACCCTGAAAAAAAAAGTTGCTGTCTTCAAATTTTAAGTACAAACAACTTGGATGTTTAAGTCATTTCAACTTAAATTACATTAAACTGACTTAAAAATTTGTTGAATCTTGTATAAGTTATAAAAAAGTTAAAAATTGCTTAACTTATTTTGATGAGTTAAAGCAATGTAAAAACACATGTTGTCATAACTTATTGATCATATTTTTACAGTGAGATCACATTACAATATTTATATTATATGTTGATATTGAATATTGCCATATCTCTCACTCAAAGTTATTCTTTAAAGCACTAACATAGCATTTTTATCTATTTTTAATACTGTACTTAATTGTTTTTAGTTTTTAGTATTTATTTAAATTTGATAGTATTTTATTATGATTGTATTTAGACAATGTACAGTTACAAAACATTTGGACATTCACAGGTCAGCATTATGCTATATACACTCTTGTATTTGCTTCCAGCATTTATATGTGCCATGTAACCTACAAAAAAACTTTGTTTGCATTCCTTTAGCTGCCATGGTCATAGAGGACAGTCTTGTCTGGTACAGTAGAGAACGTTTGGTCATTTTGTGGTTGGTTACATTGAGGATTATGGGAGGCTAGTCGTATTTTAGAGAGGCTGCATACTTCATATCCATTCATAATCATATCTGTTCACCTCGACGTCCGGTTTACACAGGCTTATCTCCTTCAAGTGATTCTGGCTGATTGCATTGAGAAAAAGAAGAAAGAAATGAATAAGCAGACTAGGTGAAACAAGGAGCCATGTTAAATTTGTATGACTGAATAAATGTCATGTTTGACTCTTTTACCTTGCATACACACACACAAAGCGTGGTCTGAGACTGTGAGTGTGTACTCGCCACTCAATACTACAAATACACCATAAAGACACAGTTAAAAGTGACATTCTTGGCTGGGATATGCTCATGTGACCTGTGCCCCAGTGACTCCTGTGCCACCTCTCTGACTCAGCCATACCTGTCTGACACCGAATCACCTGACGCTGACCCCACAATCACAACCCCCCTTCCTCCCTCACACCCAGAAGAGCAGCTTCAGTGTGCTATTCAGTTACACATTTCTAATTGTTTAGAAAGGGAGAGGAACTTCCTCTATACACAGACTACACACCGTACACTGCATTACTTAATCCTATTGAGCCACTGAATGAAGCAGCCTTGATGTTGTGCCAATACACTAACGCATTAACCACCCATTAACACATGAGCTCCCTTGATCTCAATTGAAAGTTTGGCATTTACGCATTAACATATTGGTGGGGTACTGATTTTATCAAGCAGTTTTTAGTGGAATGAGTGAGTGGGCTTGGAAAGATCTCAGACATTCTCTTGACTTGCACTTTGCTACAATTGCATTTATAGTCGCCATTGGTGGGGCGTTTGCGACATGGCTTTACAAAGCCAGTTTCCCTCATGAAATACACAGATTTGATGTTATCTGGGATCATTTTTTGACCCACATGTCTGATGGTGACAGGTAAGGTTCCTTTACCACCTCCACAAGTCCACATTAAAATCTCGGACTTCTTGGAAATGAACAGAAAGTCTCATGATTTTTACATAAATAAATATTTAATATGCAGTCAGTTTGTAAACTGATCATGGTGTTCTTGCTTCCATTGGATCATTATCAAGTCATGCTGATAGTCACATGATCATCAGATTTTGCACACACACAGAGAGAGAGAGACCGTTCAAAAGTTTGGGGTCAGTGAGATTTGTTATGTTTCTGAGAGAAGTTCCTTATGCTCACCAAGATCAAAAATACAGTAAAAACTGTAGTATTTTTTTCTATATTTTTTAAAATGTATGTAATTTATTCATGTGATGCAAAGCTGAATTTTCAGCATCATTACTCCAGTCTTCAGTGTCACATGATCCTTCAGAAATCATACTAACATGCTGATTTGATGCTCAAGAAACATTTCTTATTACTATCAATGTTGAAAACAGTTGTGCTGTTTTTTGTGGAAACCGTAATACTTAGATTTTTTCCGATGAATGAAAAGCTTAAAAGAGCAGCATTTATTTGAAATATAAATAATTTGTAATATTATAAATGTCTGTCACTTTTGATCAATTTAATGCATCTTGCTTAATAAAAGTTTGAATTTCTCTAAAAATGTAACGATATACCAAACTAGAAAGCATTCTCTAATTAACAATATATAAATAAAAAAAATATATATATATTAATAATTCAAAAATGAATTTAATTAGAAAAGAATGCAAAATATTTTAGACACAACCCCATTTTAGACAACCCCACACATTTTTGAACCCCATAATATACTTCAGGACCACCCCTGGATTCCCAATAGCCAAGGGAGGTGTTATTTTCAACACATTATTGGGAAGCCAATAATCTTATAGTCTCTGGTGGGATGATTATATTCACATTCACTGCCTGCTTGTGTATTGGGCTTTTTAATGAGAATCAACTCTTCAATCCACATGATTTTGATGGAACATACAAATGTTAGTTTACATATGTGAACTTCATGTTGTATTTGTTCAGTGTATGTGCGATTGTCTATTGGTACAGAGGATGTACATCTCATGATAATGTACATGTTGGATGTTCTTCATGGCGGAGGAGATGGTTTGTATTTGTATGTGCGTTCTCGCTGGTAGTCCCCGGCCCTGTGGAGGCCAGTTGAATCCCATGCTGTGCCCCAGCGCTGCAGCAGAGATAGGGAGGGAGGGTGTGAACTGAGACACACAGATAGAGGCATGGCAGACAGGCAGACAGGAGCCAGTCTCTCTGCTCACACAGATTAGCATGACTCCAGCTCCACATTCCCCAAACCACACACCAACAGCGCCAATGCACCCGCCATCAGTCAATCACAGTTCCCAAATCAGAACGTTCAATTTCATCGTGCTTGTTTGATCTAATCACAATGTGCAAAATAAACATCACACTATATAGTCGACACACAAGCGTCAAACTGAAATCACTGTGATCTTACAATCTCCAACAAGTCATGACATTACTTCAGAACCTCATAATCTCGGTGCTAAAACCACATTATCACACACACAAAGTCAAAACAGTCACACACTATATCATAAACTTTGATTAGTGGCTGCAGGGTCTTATAGCTGTGATCTGAACCGTTGCTAAAAACTGACCTGGTCAAGGACAATATTTCATTTAATCTATTTATTGTTTGATAAATAAATATGAATTACTGAAACAATAAAACAAAAACGCTTCATTCACGTCATACAGATTTGATTATATGAAACACAAATGTCAAGAAAATAAAGGAAAGATAGGCCTGGAATAATATACAAAATAATCTTGGCTAATATAATGCTTTTTAAAGTTAAAATTCATTTTAAAGGTATATATTATTTACATAATAAATATATATAAAAATCATGAATCTATACATTACTTATAGCCTCTAATTGGTGTGAAATATGATGTGTGCTAGTTTAGCTGAAATTAGAGCTATTTTTAAAAACAACATGTAAGTGCCATCAGACACATGTACCATAAAAGGCCTACTTTAGGTTTTTTTTTTTTTTTGGTATTTGTAGGCCCACATTCAGGTCACAATCTGTCATAAATTTACATAAAATTACGATTTTTTTGTTTATTTATTTTTTACAGTGAGTTGGGGAAATAAATTACTATGCAAACACAATGTAAAGTCCCAGTGCTGGTCAAATTAGTCGAGACGCACCATATATAGACAGTAAATACCTCCAAGCATTCTTGAGTTATCGCAGATTGCTTCTAAACTTGAAGACTCAAATTCCGTTTACCTTGAAGGAATGCACGACTGCGTCAAAGTACACTGTAAAAAAATTCGAGGCACTAAAACTAAACGTAGTAGGCTACGCCTACGTTTGATTGCTGCCGTTAAATAAAATCAAAGGATTTTAAAAACCTGCAGTGATTAGTAGCTTCATTCAACCACTTTAAATTCAGTTATTGATGAGAAAAATCAAGTTGAAACTTAAAAATGAGATAAAGACTCACTAAATAGTTTGAAACTATTATAATCTCCTTTAGAAGACGTTGTCACTTTCCCCTAATTGCTTCTCAACTTGTATAGGCTATAGGCTTAAACCGATATAATAGAAAGATTGATGGTGTTGATCGTCACAATTACTCTTGAGGCTTGTCTAATTATAAAGGTAAGACTAGCACATCAACTGTGTGTCTCCTGTGCGCAGTCGTTAAGTCGCATTGAGCATTAATAAAAGCCCGCTGATCCCTTCATGATTTGGGATAGGTTCATCGTGAGTGTTTCAGCGGCTACTAAACGCTGGGGGTTAAGGCTCGGTTTAATGCCTGTCTCTCACGAGGGCTGATACCGCGCGCTTATGAATGAGGTGCCTCGTGAGGCCCTCTCCGCGCGAGCCTCATTAGCTGTCCATCAAGCAGTTCCACGCCAGCGCGCGCTTCCCCCCGGTCAGTCTCTGGTTATGTAAATAATCCTTACCACAATTACCATGGTAACTTTTAAACCGATATAATAGTGACCACAATATTGTAATAATTCAACTTCAAATGTAATAAAAACTGTAATACAAAAATGATGTTATTTTGGTGAAAAATATGCTAACTCTAGATAGTAAGATATTTGTAAGGGAACACTGTAAAAATAAAAGTAGCTGCCTTCCATTTCTAAGTACAATCATCTTGGATGTTTCGGTCATTTCAACTTGACTTTTAAAATGTTTTTTGTTGAATCTTGTATAAATGTCGCAACTTATAGATCTTTTTTTGTTGTTGTTGTTTTTGTTGTTGTTTTTTACATTTGATTAGTCTTTGTTCTTTGAAATTATAGCCTACATTAATTTTTCCCGTCTATAAATGTTTAAGAATTGTTCAATTGTTTCCCTTAAAAAATTTTTTGGACTATTTAATTCGTATTTTTATGTACATTTCGTAGCTCCCTGTGCTGCTCTCATTGCCATAATAATAATAATAATAATAATAAAAATAATATCCTATGTTAGCCTAATAATAGCATGTTAATAATAAAATGAAAAGAAAAGTGTCAGGGGATCAAATGTAATTAGTTGTAAGATTTTTACATCATAAAAGTCAGCCTATTCGATGTTGCAAACAGGTCATAATGTAATTATTTTGATTCAGAAACTAACGATTTTTATTTTTTATTTATAGGCTACCAGCATACGTTGAACTGAAAGGCTGATCGAGGCTATGGTCGGATCTTATTCTAGGACATGTTTATTTTCCTCTAACTGAATGTATGAAATGCTAAATCAATTAGAATAGTAGTCATTCGTCAATTAATAAAAGTAACTCGTCTGTGGGGGAATCATAACTCAAGTGTCCCCATCCTCATCCTCTCGTCGCAGTCCTCCAGTGTCTGACGTCATTCAGTATCACCTCTGTCAGACAATTTTACTTAATCTCAGAATAATCTATCGAATTATTACGGACAAACACGTTTGTATACTGAGACAATCGTTTATTTTGTTTAGCTAATGGCCTACAGATTTATATTTTTAATCCGTGTCTTAAACATTTTTGATACACATTTTTAACTGGACTATTTATGCCTTTGAATTAACTCCAGAATATAAAATACAACGTATTTTATTTTACTCATTGTAAGAGTCATCGTTCGTTACAATTACACGTTAATGGCACTTAATTTGCTGTTTTCTCGCGTCTTTCCATTTATTTGCATAGGCCTCATATTAAAATATAGGCATAGGCCTACATAGGCTACATTTGCAAAAGGCTATATCAGAAACAACCCGTTCTGTAACAAGACATGTTCATCTTTAGCCACAGACATATTTCACATAGCCTGCACGACATTTGACAACACCACTAGAGATTTCAATAACACAGACGCACAAACACAGTAAAACACTTGGCATTGCGCGTGGCCGTTCACGCAGAACAGAATTTACTGTTCTTCTCTGCATCATTAGGTGCTTTGGTTGTCTGTCAAGGCGACTGTGTGTGGCAGTCTGAGGATCTTTCACAATATTTCAACGGATGCCAGTTGATAAATAGCTAGATTCCACACAAAAAAAAGCAAACTCCGTCATTTTAAGAACAAAATAGGCTATACTGTAACCTAACTCCATAATAAATATATTTGTAGTTTATATATATATATATATATATATATATATATATATATATATATATATATATATATATATTAAGTTTGTGATGATGTGCCAAACTCTGAGCACATTTATTGACAAAACGAAACGGCTTCAATTGAAAACCCACCGATTTACTCAAAGGCAGCATTGATTAAATGAAATGCCTGAGAGGTAAAGAAGGATTTATTTAACCCGTGTAGCCTTGCAAGTTCCCCGGTGATCAAACAGTCGCTCGCTCAGGTTGTGTGTGTGTGTGTGTGTGCTCAACTGTCCCTCTCCACGCGCTTGTGGCGCGAGCAATGAGATCACAGGTCGCAACATCACTATTAATCTCATTATCAGCGGCCTGTCGAGGAGACTGATTGGCGACCACCTTTCTGAAATGTATGATACTTTTTCAACATTTGTTTACTTTAATTTATCACTAAATAGGCCTATCACAGAAGTAAAACCCCTATTCGATATTTTTGATCCATTTTCATTGTGCAGAAGTGTAATCATTCCCCTTAAAAATAATCTAAAGCGTGCGTCAGGAATTTTGTATCACCCCCTCTTATTTAAAAAAATAAATAAAATTAAATTAAAATAATAATAGATAAATAAATAAATAAATAATAAAGAATTTATTATTGATCTTTACATTAGCTCGTGTAATTATCGTTACTTGCATCTTTAAAACCTATTTCTATCCGAAAAAGGGAGGGGTGATAACTCAAACAATACCGCTAAGATAACAATATTTCCAACTGAGTATAATGAGTGTGATTATTGTTGTATCATCATACTAAGCTGTCGCTCGTATCTCTTATCTCTCTACAGCTTTTATAGAGAACACATCCAGATTTATCGGGTCATAAAATCGAGCTTTACGTTCTCGCACAGACAGCGAGGTTATTTTACTGCAACATTTTTATTTTACAATAAAGCAAAAACAAAATCCCAAGCCATTACAGTAGCACAACAAAAACACGTAGCCTATTAACCCAGTGTGGGCTACCAAATACTTTTATTTCAAACTTTTGAAAATCATTTAAAATAAGTAAAATAGCCTACTGTTTTACAGCACTCTATAGGCTATGTGACTTTTCTATTGCGTATACACAGTTCTTGTTTGATTTTGTGCCTCTGTCAAAGCAATTTTCCAACTGCTTTTAATGTCTCTTAAAAGTTAACTTTCATCGACTAAAAACAATCGTTTAAAATACAGTGGACTCAGCAAATATAGATCTTCAGGTAGGAGAACACCCCTCCTCCGTCTATCCCTCTCCTTCTTCTCCTCCTCCATGGGTCCTACCTTTGGAGTGCGTCACGTGGTTCTGCTCTTACAAATAACTCGCAGTAAAGTAGAGAGCAAATCAGAGAACAGTTATATTAGGCATTATCTGCAGCAGCAGCTATACCTCCAGATACAGACAAGGCACAGTGACAAGCCGAAACGCAGAGGACAACTACACGTTTTTTTCGTGAATCGCATAGCCTAGGCTACTCGTTGAAGTTTGAATTCTGGGCTAAAATCAAGACGGAAAGAAGAGAGTGGGAACTTCTACAGCGATATTCAATCAAGTCACTTGGAAAAGAGGGTTCCTGACTTTATCACTAGACGTCCTTATCTGGTGAGATAATACAACGAGAGCTCTTGGATGAAATTGTTTAAGCCCTTTGCTTACAGCTATCAACGTTTTTATGTAATCTGCGCTTTCAGTGATAAAATATAGATGTTGGAGAGATTACAGTGCAGCTTGATTCGATCCCCGCAGATGATTTAATGGGTTCGGTATATAGTGTTTTCCCAAGATATCTGAGACTGCTGCTGATAATTATTTATATCCCTATGTAAAGATATGGAACGTAATTAATGTCATTTTAGTCTATTAAATACAAATAAGATACAGATAACCGAAAAATCATGACAATTATACGGGTTGTCCATCTTGACTGTTGCCAATTGCATATAAATATTATTGATTGTCTATAAAAGTTCGCATTAAACGCATCGTTCAAATACACTCTTAAAAATAAACGTTCCAAAAAGGTGTTTTCGCAACTTTTCAGTGAATCATTTTAGAACATTTAATAATATAAAGAAACTTTGGATGTTAAAAGTTCTTCATTGATCCAATCAATACCAATAAACAACCTTTATTTTTAAGAGTGTATGTGTTGTGTGTGTGGAAAATGTAAGAATTTCTCGCTTTCGTTCAGTAGGCTAATTATAAATTCAAAAGTATTATCATTAGATGTTTTTTTAATAGGCATTATTTTTGCATAATATAATACTGAGAACATAATTTGATTGGTTTATTTTTGGTTTGTCACCAGGAGTGAATTCCTTTATTTCCCCCGAGGCCGCTGCTCAAGAAACCGTTGCATTGGAGATTTTGGACGTTATCGAGGCTTTTACTACAATCTGGGCGAATTTCAAGATTTCGAAATCTGAAAGGATAGCCTAGTCATTGGATACAATATGTATTCGAGTCTGGCTTTATCCTCCAACCCGTCCCCCTACGCACACGATTCCGGGAACTACATCCACCCGTCCGCGAGCTCACCTGTGTACGTGCCCACCACCCGTGTACCTGCCATGCTCCAGACCTTGCCCTACCTACAGACATGTGAGTCCACACACCAGGCCCATGGGCTCGGCAGTCACCACGCCTGGCCACAGACTGGCTCGGAGAATTCCTCTTTTAACCCGGGCAGCCCTCATCCTCCGCCCGGTTTCTCTTATTCGCACAGCCCTCCGGTGAGCAGCAGCACCGGCAGGGACGCCGCGTACCAGAATTCGCTAATGTTGAGTAACAGCGGCCGGGCAGATCAGTATGGAAGTGCTCTGGTGCGTTCCGTCGGGGGTTCCTACTCCAGCCCGTACGCGGCCTACATGAGCCCGGAGATGGCCACCTCATGGACGCCAGGGCCCTTCGATGGCGGCATGATCGGTCTTCAGGGACGCCAGGGAAGTCTACCGGGAAGGAGGTCCAGTTTAGGTAAAATGATTTGCCTCAACAATTTCGTTTTCTCCTTGATGGGACATGTAAATATGTACACTAAAATAACAACACCTTCACGATAATTTTGTCTGCGCCACTTTATTTAACGCTTTATTTAAGATTTAGTGTCGCCTTTGATTCTGTTCGTCTATCCTTTTGCACAAGTGCATGTTAAAGTGAGATCTACTATATTACATTTGGGTCGTTAGTTTGGCAATAGTTTAAAATCCATCTTTCAAGTCAGCAGGCAAAAATGGTTGGAATGGAGGGGGTTTCGTTTGATGCTGTGATCTCACAATTTATTGCGGCGGTGTTGAGGGTTATTTATTGCTGTCTTGGTGTTTATGTTAGACCCTTCGTTGTTAGAAGGCATAGTTAGTTTGGGTTTGACTACACAGGCACATTGCAAATGCTAATCAAAACAAAACTTGATCTTATACCACTAATACACATCCTTTAATGGGCAATGCAATCACTTTAATTTAAATGATAATTTAATTCCCTGCTATTGTCTGTCTACATGTGGATTGATGAAAGGGTCCCTTGCGCACCTCATAATTGTGAGAACTATCCAATCTACTGTCACCTTGATCAAACTTTTCTAAACAGACCATTACAGTCAGATACACATTTAACGGCCGTTCCCTTTGAAGATCAGTGCTTTAGGCCGACACAATTTCTTTGATAGGCCATAAAATGTCACATTTAGTTCTTCAACTGTGGACGATTTATTCGGGCATACATAACGGCTCGATATTTGGCTCGGCTTTGATATTGAGCAGTTTCGTTACACAAATGTTTAATAAACGTGTAGCCTAAATCTATATTACAACAATCCATCAGAGAGATAAACAACGTATAAGTTATATTTTATTATATTAATATATGATATTACATTTAAACAACAACCAAAAAAAGAATATTATTACAGAGATTATTAATGCCCACGTCTTATTTGAAATAAACTGTTGGAGGGCGTCACGTGTCAGATCTTGATTGATTGGTGACCCCTGGATCTTTAACACTGATAAGAGCTCCATTGACATTCCGTTCGCTTGAGGCCCTCGTGCCTCGTCAGCGGCCCTAATAGACACCCCAGTGACCCTGGATATGCTCGTATTAATCCATTCTTCATTCCATCTAGAGTTTTGTCACATTCCATACCGCTAAAGCTCAAGAAAACACCAGGCCTCACCTAAGGGTCTATCTGCATCCATCCAAAGTGCTGAGTTCTTCCAGGGCTTTAACAATACAAACTACTATTATTATGTAGTAGACCTTTTCTTGACACATCGTTTAAAATTCCAATCGTTTTATTTTTATTTTATTTTTAATTTAGGACTATTTTACTTTATTATTTAATTTCGTTATTTGCCTTGCTCTGTTAGCAAACATAAACATTTTGAATGTGAAAATAATAACTAATATTTGAATATTCTTCCTCTTTATATTTAGATTTTAGTGGAAGTATTGTTGAGGTTATGCGTCAAATCCATAGTAAAATATAGTTACAGTGAACCCTGATACTTTTGAAAGGCTTCAACATATTTTAAAATGTTTGAATAATAGCGCCTAGGCATCGCTTCAAAATTTCAACTGATTTCTGATCCCAGATTAAATTACGCTTTTTGACATTCACCTGAAACATTAAGACGTTCGAGTTTTTATTCATTTAAGGTTATTCGTATTTGCCTTAAAGAAATGAGACATGGCGACATTACAGAAATGACAACATTGAAAACATCTCATTACACTGATCCTTCCCCTTAAACTTTAACGATTAGCCTATTTCGTCTCGCGCTTTATTTTACGATTTTAACGAACATTGTCCTCTCATAAATCACTCTGAACCTAGAAGAAAACCTTGGGAAATGAATTAAAAACGAACTGTATGTCCTTTCAGACATGCTGGACGACCTGCCGTGTGAAGGGCGCGAGTGTGTGAACTGTGGCTCCATCTCGACGCCGCTGTGGAGGAGAGACGGGACCGGACATTACCTGTGCAACGCCTGCGGCCTCTACCACAAAATGAACGGCATCAACCGACCTCTAATCAAACCACAGAAACGCCTGGTACGCCTTAGTTAATTGTTTTTTAAAGGCCTTTTTCAAACCAACACTCTAAATGAACACGTGCAGATGTTACCTTAAACAGTTGTTTTCTACCTGACCTATGGACCCTTAAAAATGACTTTCTTTGGTTTGGCCTAAAATAATCAGATTGATTCAGTCATATTAAATAACGTTTTTTACATGAATTAAAGCTGTCGTTTTAGATTTTTGTTAACACTTTATTTTACAGTGTCCTTGTTACATGTAATTACCATAGTAATAATAGTAAATTATGCACAATTACATGCAACTAACCCTTAACCAAACCCCATTCCTACCCTGACCCTATAGTAAGTAGCCTACATTCTGTTAATTAATTTTACTCAACTAAATATGTAGCCTAATTTAAAAAAGTGTAACCAGAATTTTTTTGTTTTTATCGTGAATATGCTATAGTACAAAATATCCTGATGTTCCCACACAATATCTAAACATTTTTTGCAGGTTTTCTGTAGTTCTGTACATTTACAAAATAGTCTCACAAAATGAAATTATTTTTGCTTATATATAGAAGAGGTTGTGGGTTGATTTCAGGGTCAGGACTGGGAAGGCCAATTGAGCAAAGCCTTCACTGCTGTCCTTTTTCCCAGGAATCTCTCTCTCTCTTTCTCACTCATTCTCTTTTTATACTCTCTCACACACAATTCCCTCACTCGTCTCTACCTCTCTGTTTTCATTTTTGCTTTCATGACCTTGTCCTTGGGTCGGACTGTTTTTAGCCCAAGCAGCGCAAAAGTCAAAACAACACCAAACTTTATGGAGCTTTGAGCAGTTTCATTCTTACTCTAGAAGAACATTAATGTGTGCCAGTAAAATCCTCATTTGAATTCATAAAGTGATGCTGGGAAGACCTGGTCACAGAGTTCTCATCCATTTCCTCTACTTTTTATTTTATTTTTTTACCGCAGTTGCTTGCATTTACACTAAAAAAAGTTGCTGCCTTAAATTTTTAAGTACAATCAACTTGGATGTTAAAGTCATTTCAACTTAAATTACATTAAACTGACTTAAAAAATAAGTTGAATCTTGTATATCTTATAAAATTTGCTTAAAATTGCTTAACTTATTTTGATGAGTTAAATCAATGCAAAAACACATGTTGTCATAACTTATTGATCATATAATTTTTTTACAGTACATGTTTGCACTAAACTTAGTGGGGGGGGGGGGGGGGGGGGGGGGGGGGGATATACATTTGATCTCTCCCAGCTCTTTTCTAGCAAGGTTTGGCAAGCTTCACCTTTTTTCTCACCTTTGGTATGTTAAATATCTTTTTTTTCTCTCATTCCCTCTCTCAAAATTCTCTCTTCAACTCTGTAAAATTCTTTCAATGTCCGCCAAATTAACCACCTTCTCAACTATTTGTCTCTGCAGCAGAGCACGTCACGACGAGCAGGTCTGTGTTGCACTAACTGCCACACCAGTACAACCACACTGTGGAGGAGAAATGCAGAGGGAGAGCCCGTCTGCAACGCCTGCGGACTATACATGAAGCTTCACGGGGTGAGTGTGGGATTTCGACCGCTGTTTCTAACCACAGCTCCATTTGGGAGGGTGCGTGTGCATGTTCGCTTGTGTGTGTGTGTGCAAACCTGAAGTCCACGTGACGCAGAGGTCATAGGTGTGTTTTATCGGAAGAGAATGAGAATGAAGAGAGGAAGGGGAGTCGCTTAAATAATCTTTGTTCGGTAAACTTGTAATTCACACGGTGAACAAAATGACTCCCACAAGAAAAGAAAAATATATAATCTAGTTACAATTTATCTAGTTAAATTTTTTTTATAAATAAATAAAAGTTTTTTTTGCAGCGATGCCTTTGAAGAACCATTTTTGGTTTCCCAAAAAGCCTTTCAGTGATCAGTTCTTAAAAGAACCATTTTTTTTCTTGGAGTGAGGAACAAAATGGAACATTTTTCCACTGTAAAGAACCTTTTGCGCAAAGAAAAGGTGTTAAAGGTTCTTCGTGGAACCACTGATGCCAGTTATGAACCTTTATTTTTAAAGAGTGACTGAACCACCAACTCATTTTTAACTCTTTGCAACTCTTGAATGGTTAATGAATAATCAGTCGTTAAA
Source organism: Rutilus rutilus (assembly GCF_951802725.1). Lineage (NCBI taxonomy): Eukaryota > Metazoa > Chordata > Actinopteri > Cypriniformes > Leuciscidae > Rutilus > Rutilus rutilus. Next base: position 25,065,161 of record NC_140218.1, read on the forward strand.
TTCGATTCTTTTTTTCTTTACTCTTGTTTTAGGTACCAAGGCCATTAGCAATGAAGAAAGAAAGCATTCAGACAAGGAAACGCAAACCAAAGATGCCCAAAACCAAAGCATCCTCAGGTAAGAGTTGAGAAAAGCATTTTAAAAGAGACATTTTTGAAAAAGATTTTTAGACAAAAGCGGACATGAGTGATTTGGATGGAAGTGTGGGAGTGAGTGAGTCAGAGAATGTGTGGAGAGAAATATGGGGTGAGCGAGAGAGTAAAGGGAGGGGAAAGGGAGTGAAAGAGAGAGAGAGAGAGCAGTAACAGCACTTATTTCTGTTATCAATGGACATGTGGTGCGTATGTGGCACCAGCACAAACACAAACGGATGTTTGACACCATTAATTGTCATTTGCAATAACCAGCATGTCGAGTTTGCTGATCTTTTATTGTGTCTGTCATTCACAATTTGTTCTATTTGTCTTCAGGGTCAACAGTGTCTGGCGCTACGTCTCCCACTTCATTGCCTGTGTCAGAGAACGCCTCTACAATAAAGAGCGAACCCAATATCGCAGCTTCTCCGTATGCGGGCCAAACTGTTGTCTCAATCACACAGGTATGCACTCATGTGATTGATGGGATTGTGTTTTTTCTTTGTAGATGTCACCATCAATGAAAGCCAGTTATTAAATATGGGTTGGCTAAATGATTGATTCCAGAGTTCAAGTTCACTCTTAAAAAGAAACATTCTTTATTGGCATCAATGGTTCCATAGAACCTTCCCATTGCACAAAAGGTTATTTATAGTGGAAAATAGATTCTTCAGATTATTAAAATGTTCTTCACACTAAGAAAAAATGGTTCTTCTAATGAAAGGTTCTTTATGGAACCTAAAACGGATCTTCTTTGTCTTAGTTCACGTGATAGTTGACGTAAACTGAACATTCTGTCATCATTTACTAGCCCTCATGTCGTTCCAAACCTGTATGACTTTCTTTCTTCTGTGGAACACAAAATAAGATATTTTGAAGAATGGTTAAGCTGTTTTGTCCATACAATGACAGTTATTGACTATTTTTCAAAATATCTTATTTTTTGTTCCACAGAAGAAGTCATGCAGGTTTAGAATGAGATAAAAAGAGAACCGATCTACTGCAAAGCTCGATTTGGCATTTGTCAACTAACACTGTTTGTCTTTGTTCTGTTTAAGTCGTCGACACAGTTGGACAGTGCCAGTTCAGCACATGTGGACATCAAATATGAGGACTACACATACACCCCAACGTCAATCGCCCCACAGAATTCCTGGTGCGCGCTGTCCCAAGCGTGATCTGAGACCTACTACCTTCTCTAAACCTTTCCAGTGCATTCTGGGAGAAAAGACTTTTAACAAGATCTACCTAATAGAACATTTACCTAAATGTAGACAGAGGAATGCAAGAGATCGACTGTAATCTGTGCTACTTTGCCTCGTCGATTTATCGTGGCATATCTGTCTGAGACTGTGATGTCACGGCTGATTCATGCAACTCCACCAAAATACGGCGGAGGACGAGCAGCGAGCTGCAGCTCTCAAGTTCCTTAAGCAATGATCGGGAGGACAAAAAACATGCTTTTTATGGCTTCTGAACATGTTTCATGGCTTAGATGTTAATGATTAACTTTTAAGATACATTATTTATGTTGAGATAAGAATGGTGGAGGCACACAAGTCTCTCCCATAATTCCCCTTATCCTTCAGGGAATGCGCCTTTATGGTCGTTATGACTTTAGATCGCATTCTTAGCCTGGATGAGTCTTTTAAAAGTGTCCTTGTTGTTTTTGATGATTCCAGACTCTGTTTAATGCTGTATTGTGTTCCTCCGATGATCCGAAGTGCAATGACCCTCACTTTTCAGCAATTTTTTTGAAAAGGCACACATTTATTTTAATTGTTCGAAATTTTGTGTTTTGTTTTGTCAGAATATGTTAACCTAAATTTATTTGCTGTATTTTGTTGATATATATTGGAATTATATCATTGTTTTATTGCATATAAAATTGCCAAACATTTGCTTTGCGTCTGCATGTGTTTGTAGAAATTTTAGAATTCTCCTTGAAGGGATAGTTCACCCAAAAATGAAAATTCTGTCATCATTTACTCGCCCTCATGTTGTTTCAAACCTGAATGAATGTATTTCTTCTGCTGAACACAAAACGAGATATTTTGAAGAATACTAAATACTATGGAAGTCAGTGAGGCCCATTAACTGTTCGTTTACCCATATATTCTTAAAAATGTCTTCTTTTGTGTTCAGCAGAAGAAATACATTCATTCAGGTTTGGAACAACAGGAGGGTGAGTAAATGAGGAATTTAGGAGTTTACTTTTTAAACAGTAAATAATGAAAATAAGTTAAAAACTATAGTTAACATAAAAAAAGAGATGTTTTTTATGAAGGAGGATGACGGTCAGACAGGCAAAAGTTTATCATTATATTTTGTTTTTATAACGACGAGGGGCCGTGTGGTGATTTCCATGGATTTATATTCATGGTTTCAGTGTGTGTCTGTGAACTTTAATCTGATCTACCAACACAATCTTATAGCAATTAACTAAAATGACTATTTTAACCAACTATTTAATAATTCATATGAAATCAATAAATACTTCATTTCTTCATGAGATATTATCTCAGAATATTTGAGGGCTTCATTCCCACACAAAACAAATGACCGAAAGTCCCATTCAACATGACTTGTTTTGTTTTCAGAGGTGGTTTGTTAATTTTTAAAACGTCCTGACTTTATAATGCCAAGACGTAGGCCATATAGAAATTGTATATGAAGGCTTTGATGTTTATGACTTTATATAGTTCCTTTGTGTAACCTGTATCCTCCTAGGTGTTGCTGAGTGTTTGCCTGAATGACTCTCGGTGTCTGAGCGTACCTCTCTCCGCAAAGTGTTGGCGATCAAAGGTTGCGTTCCAGCTTGGCTTTATGGTGCTATGGTTTTGGGTTGGGCTAGAACATGTTGGCTCTTGGCAGGCGCGTCAGCATGAAGCCCACCCTCTTTACAGCCTCATGGCGACAGAGAGGCACCGCCATCCACCTTTATTGCTATTGGCTGAATTAGCTGGCTTTATCTCGTGGTGTCTTAGTTTTGTTGCCCAGGTGATGAGGTACAGGGTCAAGAAACTATTGCATCATGAGTAATGCTTTATAAGCAGTATTTGACTGTTTTTATACACCCATCCCATCATCATCATCATCATCATCATCATCATCACACAACCCGCCGAATAATTGTCTCTTCTGAAATGAGGTGCGGTGAGCTTGGACAGAGCAAGCATGCTTTATACGGTTACAGACTACAAAGTCATCACTTTGAATCATTGAAACGCATCCAGTTCTCCTCAAACGACCTTCATCAGAGGGGCAAGCGATAGGAAAAGAGCCTGTACTGACATTAAAACAAGTGACAAGCTATTGTGTTTGTGATTAAATGTTTCAAATATTTCTGGGAATGATATGGAGATTCCATGACTTTCCATAGTCTATATTTAATGATAATTTCACATCTCCAAAGGTCGCGAACAGACCATGATGGTTTTCAGAAATGCTTGAGGTTAAGACAGTTTCAACTTTTTTTTTTTTTTTTTGCTTTCTATTATTCATTAAGATGGATATCTCATTTTCCCCCTTTCAATATTTTCTCTTTCATTTGAGCGTTTCTGAGGCAAAGACATATTTTTCCCAAGGTCACCCTCCTTCATTCATTTTCTCTGCATTGCGCTCTCTATCCTGTGGTAAAAAAAAACCCCAGGATATTGTAGAGCAGTTCTGACCATGAAGGAAGTTATGGAGGGGGCGACGATTCATCCTTCAGTGTGACAGTGGACTGAAGGATTGTTGCTTTGTGAATGTACAAGTGTGTGTGTGCCACAACGTTGATGAATGGCTGTACACATTTTGTGACTGTGTCTGTAACAGCATCTGACATGTTGCAGAAATCACCAGAATATTGAATTCTGGGATGGCTCCATGGATTCATGGGGATTAAACATGGTATATAAAACCCAGGCTTTATTTTAAACTTTAGACTGCTAAAGATCACTTTCTTAATCAGTATTGATTTGTTTTCAAAAAATAGATATTTTTATGAATATCTGTACTGTTTCTGAACTGCATGTATTTATTTGATCAAAATACAGTAAAACCGTAATAGTGTGAAATTTAATTACAATTTACAATAACATAAATACAAACTGTTTTATACGTAAAATATTTTAAATTGTTAATTTCTAATATTCTTGTGATGGCAAAGCAAAATTTTCAGCAGCCATTACTTCATGGCTGATTAATATTTTTGTTTGTTTGTGGAAACCGGTATAAATATATATTTTTTATTATTTAGCCTACTGCTACAAAATTGTCCTTGCTTAATAAAATGATTAAAATGATTAATATATATATATATATATATAATTAAACCAAAACCAGTTCAGTCACCACAAAACCACACAAGGGTCTGAATAAATAAGCTTTCCGTCGATGTATGGTTTATTAGGAAAGGACAATATTTGGAATCTGAGGTGAGGGTGCAAACAAATCTTAACATTGAGAAAATCGCCTTTAAAGTTGTCCATTTATGTTTGCGATTATGCTGAATTCACTCACAAAAATAATTAGTATACATTTACAGTAGGAAATATATTTATGGAACTTGATCTTTACTTAATATCCTAATGATTTTTGGCATAAAAGAAAAATTGATCATTTTGACCCATACAATGCATTGTTGGCTATTGCCACAAATATACCCGTGCGACTTGTGACTGGTTTTGTGGTCCAGGGTCACACACACATATAAAATATAATAAATAAAAAAATGACAGATTTCAAACATTATGTTTTGTAACCACCAAGTTCTGCCTGCATGAGAATCCACATGCGTGCAGACACACACACTCAATAGTATGCAAGATAAAATTAATTGGCTACAATGCTGTCAATCATAAACCTCAGTGGTATATGAGGTAAATTATATTTTTACAAGTATTACAACAGCTCTGTGAATCATTTCAAATGACTACATCCACTGAGATCAAGATATAAAACTAGAAATGTTTGATTGAAAATGATGTGGGCCTCCTTAACCCTACAGAAGAAGACGTTGCACCTTCGTTTTGTTCACCTGTGTGCACTTGTGTATTTGTCAGGGCAGTTTGTGTTGGGGATTTCCTCAGAATGAGCCGTCAGATAGCAAAGCTGCCAGAGATGCCAGTGCCAGAACACACTAAAACTGCAATGTGTTCTTATATGACCCCACTATAAGGCCTGGGCCAGAGAACAAGCCAAGCGTGGGGGAGAAAGAGAGAATCAACAATAATGCGGCAATAATAATGAGTCTTGCTCCAAAGGTGCATCCAGCTGACGTCTTCATTCAGAAACGCATTTTCTCAAACTTTGTCTTTGTGGACTATTAGAGGAACATGCAGCAGTGTTCTCATTTCTCACCTTTTAGTTGCGTCATCATTTTTGCCAGTCTGCAGTTCTCAAAGAACACCAAGGCTCTCAGAACGCACTATCAGTAAAATGACCTTCGAGGTGCCCTGTGTACTTAAAGCTATAGCATTTGTGAACTATTAGAACTGCCAAAGCTTTCTTTCTCTTGCAGTCTCTCTTTCTTCACAGCATTACACCAAGTGACTGCCTTATTGGCCCCCTGCAACTAAAAAAAACACCCCTGTATTCCCTAAGACACACACTGTCACTGGCACTAGTGTGTTTGTGTTAGTAGCTCTTGGGGGTTCACCACAGGACTCCTATTATATTGTAATTGAGGACTCTGTTCTTGAATATGACCCCCACCTTTCGCATTCTGGAAGAAGAGTAACTGGGACAAATGGTCCAATTCAGAGGACAAATGAATCTATTCTTTATGGGGCAACATTATCATTCTATGTTGTAATAATAATACTAATCATTTTAATTAACCCCAATCTCAGATGGTCAGCATGCTCAATGTTTTTACTTAAAGGAATATTTCACCCCAAAATAAAACTTCTAGACAGAAAATAAGATATTTTGATCTGTTTTGTCTATACAATATCAATAGGGGCCCATACAAAACAAAACAAATCACTAATGTATGTAGAAGAAAGAACAGAAGTCATACAGGTTTGGAATGACATCAGGGTGAGTAAATGATGATACATTTTCATTTTTGGGTGAACTTTATCAATGTAGTAAAAAAAAAGAAAGAATTCCAGTCCCTTTGGATGTGTCCTAGATGACAGGGTGTTAAAGGAGAGTCCCTCTCCCCTAATGCACTCACAAAAACAAAAACAAGAGGGTGACCCCGCCTATCCAAAGGTCAAGGTGTGCACAGGCCAAAGGTTGTGTTACAACCAAAGGCCCATAAAACAAAGTGCATCTATAATTATCACAGCAAAATGGCACATGCACACACACTCACACTCAAATCTAATGCAAGAACATGCTCACATAGGCTACTGCAGCTACACTGCACACATTTACAAAGTAGGGCAGGTGTTCGGTGTTGGTTTTTGCACACACACACACACACGCACACACACACACTTTTCCGGTCACACACCTGGCCAATAGTCAGCTTCATTAGACACATATATCAAATACTCACTGCCTGTTACACGTTCACAGTCAACAGTGAGTTACTCATTAACAAGGTTTAAATCATAAATGGCATTATATTTATGATTTATTAAAGAATATATGTGAAGTTCATCGCTGGGATGTTTGCATATATAGTGCATGTAATTTTAGCTAATATTATTAAATCAGCTCTGCCAGCTTTCCTCTGTTGTAATTTATTTTTATTTTTTTACAGATTGCAAGACAAGTTATAATGGAGGCTACAAGCAAAATCTGCCAGAACAAGCTCAAAAATACAAATCTGTACTAACTGTACTATTCTATCACCTTTTAAACCACCTATCAAGAGCCATTTAAACCCTTAAGTCCACAAGCATGGGTAAATGTTTTACCAACTTTGACTACCCTGTCTTGGATATGGAAAGTGATTTTAACATTCACTTCTTAAAATTATCTAGCACATTTTTAATTACTAGTAGGTAAATGATTAGTGACTATAGTATATTGAATTTCACTAGTAACTAACTGAATACTATTCTCCCAACTATTATTCCTTTTGCTACAGATCACTATAGTGCCTACTAGTCTAGAAAATATAAATAACTATTTATAATAACTATTTTAATAACTATTTTTAAGAACAATTCTCCATAGTGCAAATACTATTTTAAATGACCAATAGCAAAACAATAGGTAGGCCTAGCCTACTAGTGACCAATTATACTAGTCACTATTCAAATAAGTAGCCTAGGCTACTATCATCCAATGAATAAGTTATATTCTTACTATCTAATGAATATTTAATAGAGAAATTGAAAAATATGCTGGGTAATTACTGGTATTACATACTCGTAAATTAAATAGGTGGTACAAATATTAAAAAGAAAAAAAGTTAATAGTTACTCAGTACATGTGTGAACAGCTTGCCAAATGAGTGCGTGTGAAGGTAAGTGGAATTGGGAGGGGCTGTTGTGCGCGTGTGTGTCCTCGTGCATTTTTCCTGTTATGGGAATTAATTCCATTTCACATGGGTATTATTAGAGGTGGTCGTTACTAAACTTAGCTTCATTCTCTAAGTTATTCATTCTCTAAGTTTGTCCATGCATGGACAAAAAAGAAATGGCAACAAATAACCAGACCGACGAGGAAAATGCCAAAATAAGAAGGAAAATGGCATTGTAAACGATGAAACGGAGACGTCTGAGAGCGATGACTTCCGTGGCCGGGAGCAAGAACGTTTCCTTGCCGTGGAAAAAGAGTCAGGAAGGGGAAAAAAGTTGAGGGGTAGGTGTGGGGGTAAAGAGAAAGAAAAAACTCCATCTACGTCTACAATCAATGCGCCCCTCCTCCCCCATGTCGCCGCCATCTCTCAGGCCGTAATTTACGATGCCTCGCTATTTATTTGGCTCACACACCTCCTGGTAAAACTCCGTTAACAAACTTCACACTTTGCCAGCTCGCTTTGGAGGTATATTGTATGCAAACCGTGTATTTATTTAGTTTTGTCACGAAAAGGTGGCGTGTGAAATGACGACGTCTCAATTTATTGTGATGTGAGACTGTGAGTTAAGAAATTGACAATATCAGTCTCTGTTTTTACATTTCTAAATAGCCTAGATGTTTTAGGTTCCTCGATGCTAGTAGCTTCACCTCCCCTTCAACTTTGAACTCTGAATAATACTTGCCAAGAAGACTGGTTGAATCTGCTTGTAACAGCCACAGTGAACCCCCCCCCAAAAAACCTGTACACTTATGAAAATCTCCAAAGTTGTGGTATTGTGTAGGCTATGTGTGGTGTGTGTGAGAGAGTGTCTATTCATTCATCTGTCATCAGGGAGGTTTGGTAAGGAGACTCCGTGGAGCCCAGAACTCAGGGGTCAAGTCCAGGTTTTCCCAGCCCCCAGCATCCCTCCCGCTCTCCTCCGCTCCAGAGAGATGGACAGAATCAGGGAGAGGCGTGAAGGGATGGGAGGAGAGGACATGAGCCTGAAGTGATAGATTGATGCTTAAGATGACGAACAGTGGGAACGGATATTATGGACGAAAAACAGTTTACTTTTACATTTCGCAGCCAAAGTGTTTGGCTTCTGCATGCAGGTTTTTTTTTTTTTAGTTGAATGGTTGTGATTCTGTGGTTGTGAGTCTTTATTTTACATGTCAGCTCTGATGGGAAAGACTGCATTTTGCATATTGTTAGGGAGAACATTCCTAACATTCAAGAAAAATGACGTATTGTAAATTCACAGAATTTTCTATCTTAAAACAATCTTACTCAGAACATAATTTTCAGCTTTATTTCTCTAGTCTTCAGTGTCACATGATCCCTCAGAAATAATTCTAATATGCTGTTTTGCTGCTCAAGAAACATTTCTTCTTATTATTAATGTTGAAAAAAGTTTTGATTCATATTTTTGTTAAAACCATGATAATTTTTTCAGGATTCTTTGATGAATAATAATAAAAAAAGAGATTTTGAAATGAATGAGTCGTTCTCTGTCATGCACAAATTATTAAATGATAAAGGTGTAAAAATCAGCATAACGGAAAAAATATCCTTGATATCAGAAGCATGAGTGTAAGATGCATCCGAATAATTGCATTCAATTCTAAATGCATTCAAAACCTTAATATGCTCCTCCCGGTTTCAAATCATTCTTGCGCCTTTGCATAATATAGTGTCTCAATTGTGTTCCTTTGGCTGTTATCCGTTTATGTAAGTGCTAGTGCTGTAAGCTGAGACCCTGTGCCACACTATGACCCTGTTGTAAGTAATGTCCTCTATGTCACCCTCTCAGTGTGTGTCCGTCTGTCTGTCTGTCTTCTTTTCTGTCTCCTCAGGTGAAGTGTGGAGTGATGAGGCCCAGGACTGCTCTCTCTCTCGCCTTCTCGTCTCCAAAGTGCCAGGCATTTCATGCAGGGTGAGAGACGTTGCTGAGGTGTGTGTTATTCTTGATGTCGGCCTCCAGCGGGGAGCAGGAGTCAACACAGCTTGTTACATACACAGCGCCATCAGCCTGTCAATCAAGTCAGGTAAGCACACCCCCTATTGGTTCATGCTCTCACATGCACTCTCAAAAATACAGTATGCACTAGTTTCACACATAAGACACCTCTAATGTAAATGTAATGTATGCACACCTCATTAGAGGTGCATGTTGTTCTCCAATGTTTTCCTGAACTCTGAGCCCTTTCATTCCTGCCTCATTATTTTACAGCATAATCCATCTGCAGATAATAACCATTTGGGCAATCAGTGACTGAGTATGCCAAAAGATACCACACACTTCATAAAAAAACATATATTATAATCATCATATCTCTGTGTATGTAGTTGATACATTTATTGATGTTATCATGAATTTGTAATCAATAAGCAAATCAAATAATTTACATTCTACTAATAATCCAGCCATTCAATCCCTGATTTATTAATTATCAACCAAACAAAAAGAATGTTATATACCCTACTGTTAAAAAAACAACAAAAAAAACAGTAATATTGTGAAAAAGTATTACAATTTAAAATTACATTTTAAAATGTAATTTATTCCTGTGATCAAAGCTGAATTTTCAGCATCATTACTCCAGTCGTCAATGTCACATGATCCTTCAGAAATCATTCTAATATGATGATTTGCTGCTCAAAAACATTTATTTTTATTATTTATCTTAAAAAATGGTTGTGCTGCTAAATATTTTCGGGAAACTGAGATACAACTTTTTCTGGATTCTTTGATGAATAGAGAGTTCTAAAGAACATAATTTATTTAAATTACAGTATAAATCTTACTGACCCCAAACTTTTCACACACACACACACACACACACACACACACACACACACAAACTGTTTACTTGTCAAGTGACCATGATTTATATATAACAAAACAGTTTTAATAATATATTCATAAAAGACCCTTTAAATATTATATGTACCAAATATGGTTAATGTGTGTGTGCGTGTGTTATGCGTGTAATGTGTATTATTTTACAGTAACAACAAGACTTGCTAGTCAAATATCCGCGATCACAAAACACGTGAAACCTATGTTTTTGTCAGGGCTGATTTTTGCATAGTCACATTCCATTAGAAACGTTTTCATGAGTGGAATGAACTTTGACCCTGCCCCGGTCAGCTGAACTCTAGCCCACTCATTAATTTATAGACTCTGTGCCATCTGATTGGTGCTGCACTGATGATGTCAGCCCTGAAACAGCAGCACTAAATTATAATCATAGCCATCGTAAAGACAAGGGCCTGCTGCACATGTGGAATTCTTTTCTCTCTCTTTTTTGCCTTCTCTTTCATTATCTCTCCCCTCTTCATCGTCTCCACGCAGGATTTCCTTATGTTCCTGTCTCCGTCTGTCTATCTATTGCTTTTCTTTTTGTCTGTCTGTTTCTCATGTTCCTCCATTCGGGTTAATCTCTCACCCTTTCTCATTCTCTTGTCTCCCTCTTTCTCTCGCTGCTTCTGAACATGCACTTTGGATAACCCTGTTTTCAGAACCTCCGCTGCACTTTGCAGATAGATGCAGCCTATTTATTTTACTGTAAGAACACAGCAGACACAGGGAGCCAGAGAGAAAGCCAAAGACACATATATTCTGGTGGGTTAAATCCAAAAGAAGTTGGCTGAAAGTAAGTGTGTGTGTGTGTGTGTGTGTGTGTGTGTGTCTGCCGACTACATCTTCAAGAGAGCCCTCCAGATTTATAGAAGTGACTCTAGACCTTGAAATATTTGTAATCATGATTTGTTTGATTATGTGGGGGAGTAGAGAGAGAGCTGGAAGTACTTTAATGCTGAATTCTCTCTCTGTCTCTTTGTCTCTCACTATGTCCCCCCCCCCACACACACACACACACATAACATACAACCCAACCCAACCCCTAACACACAAACACTACATCACTGCCTTTCGTACCTATTCAAGCTCTTACAGTATAGTACTCGCATCTTAATTCTGATTGGTTCCAAGGATGCTGGTTCTTTTATTAGAATTGCACAGGTTTGTCGACGTCATAACAGTTCCATTTCATTAAATTTTTTTAATAATATAAACACATTTTTAATAATTCATATTCTAATCATTGTTAATTTCTAATAATTTATTAAATCTGGTGTCATTGTTGAACTATTCCTCTTTATAGGCCACAGAATTGGAACAGCCATCATTCCTGAAGTTCAACACATCCCGCACCGCTTATATGTTTGTTTTTGGCAACGCTTTGCAATAAGATTTTATCTGTTTACATTAGTTAATTACACTAGGAAACATGAACGAACAGTGAATAATACTTCAACAGCATTTGTTAAAGGGATAGTTCACCCAAAAATGAAACTTCTGTCATTAATTACTCACCCTTATGTCAGACCTTTGTTCATCTTCGGAACACAAATGAAGAAATTGTTGATAAAGTCCGAGAGCTTTCAGTCCCTCGATTGAGAGCATGCAATTTACACATTCATGGTCCCAAACGAGGGATAGAAAGCTCCTCCTTTGTGTTCCGAAGATGAACGAAGGTCTTACGGATTTGGAACGACATGAGGGTGAAAAAATTAATGACAGAATGTTCTTTTTCTGGGTGAACGTGTTTTTAAACGTAGTTATTTTCAACATTTACTAATAAATGTAAAAAAACAAAACATAAGTTGTATCTGTTAACATCATTAGTTCATGCACTGTGAACTGACATGAACAAACAATGAACATTTTCCTTCAAAATTGGCTGAGAAAATATTTTAAAATGTTCACAGATTCTGTCTGGGCTTAGGGAAAAGGAAGGTTGCATGTCTCATGGAGAAATGTTTGTCTGAAAGGTATGGATCTCTCTCTCTCTCTCTCTCTCTCTCTCTCTCTCACTGTAATGGTATTTGTAGGGTTTGATAAGCTCCTCTCTGACGGCCTCCTGTCCTGATGATGTGGACGCAGAGACAAAGGCCGACTGCTGCATTCTTCTGAACCTAGGGTTTAACACATGCTCAGATAACAGAAAGGTATTTACAGCACACTTCACTGTTACCTCAGAAAAAGCGGCCTGAATCTAGAGCTTATAAACTAATGCTGCATTAAACGACAGAAGAGCGTTTACACAATAGTTCTTTTAGTTTATTGTATGGAAATTGTTTTATGTGCCAGAATTGATTGGCAAGACTTTTCCATCTGTCAGCTGCCGCTATCATTTAAATGAAAAGGATGAGGATAAAGCAAGATTTCAATGATGTCATTAAGAGAGAAGTGAGGTTGGTGAGCTGTAGTTATCGCTGTGATGTCACTTTAATATGTGCCGATTAGACTGCAGTCAGTGTGACTGTGAGTGTATCAGTGAGCGGCAGGCCTGTCCATCTGAAGTCCCGCTGGGATTCCTCTGGCTGTGTCTCATTGTGCTGGACCCTGTAAGACAAAGGGTTAAGTAAATGTTTGGGGAAGATAAGGCCACTCACACTGACAGCATGCAGACTTCAGGGACCGGGCTCCACTACGGCCAGATACACACACACACACACACACACACACACACACACACTCCTCCTCACTTTTGCCTCTTACTCAATTTCAAATTTCCTCTCTCTCTAAGGATTACTTCATCTCTCTATTCTATCTCCACGACTGTGTGTGTACAGTTTTGTTACAAAGTCGCCAACATCTTATATTACATTTTCATACCCTAATCATACATCTTAATGTTGAATTAAATATAAATCTATAATTTTCTTGTATTCAGTACTGTGGATTGAGATGATTTTTGCCATGTTCACTGGCTGCTAAGCATTGACTTCATTTTTCTCTAATCAAAATGTTTTGAACATGTTTTCTTGTGAATATTGTTTTAATTGATAATCATTTATAGGTTTTTCCCGTGTTCTAAACTTCACTTTTTTAAATCCTATTAATCTTTTGTAATATCCTTTTAACAAAAGCCAGATCGTGACTTTGCGTCATCTTCCAGGAAGTGACATCAGTTTTGGTGGAAAACAACAACATAAACATCAGTCAGTGTTAGCAATGGGTTTTTATAGTTTTTTAATTATGACATTACAGTTTATAAAAAACATCCATCCTGTACATTTTCTAAAACAAGGTTATAATTATTAACGTTTAAGTGTCTGAGTTTGACCAAAACATATCTAGTATAAGAGTCTAGTATATCCTTTTATAGAAATGCTTCCTTTAAATTACAGCACAAACATACTCATTATTCTTTTTTTTATCTTTTTTTTTTTTTTTACTTCAGAACAGTGCATAACAGGATTGAGTGACCTAACTGCAGTGAACACGGTTGTATAGAGGCAGAGAGGTTTCTTTGTGTGTGTATGAGAGAGAGATTATGTGTAACACACAGCAGTATTATGTTTTAGGTAGCGTAAGGCAGTGGGAGGGAATGGTGGAGACTTTCTTTGCATGGCTGTTCCAGCTGCTATCTCCAGCTACAAGACTAAAAGTCTGGCCAGGAAAACAGACTCGCACACACTCACTCCTATTTTCTTTAATGTGCTCTGCTCAGTTTTTCCTACTTTAAAAACAAGCTATAGCGGTCTGATAAGAGAGGAGGGCCTGTGTACCTGTGTTTGTGTGAATGTCACTGTGTCATGTTCCTTTTTTTTGGAGGGTGTGTAGCATTACTCATTTGAGCTATGACATTGCGGTCATTAGTGCTATTAGCATCAGGGTAAATAGCTATGAAATACTTAGCAAAACATCTTTTAGTGCCATTTTGTGTCAATTCATGACAGCTTGTGAACTGAAGGAAAGCCATGTCACTTATTATTATCATGTTTTCTGAGGCAGAGTACCCTAGTAAAATGGTTACTTTAGTGTTTTTTGGATACACTGTAAAGAAAGTTGCTGCCTTACATTTTTAAGTTCAATCAACTTGGATGTTTAAGTCATTTCAACTTAAACTACATTAAACTGTCTTAAAAAATTAATTGAATCTTGCAAAACTTAAAAAAACTTAAAATCATGTTGTCATAACTTATTGATCATATGATTTTTTCAGTGTATGTACTATGGAAATACCATGACATGTACCATGTTAATACCCTGTTTATCTTTGAATTGGCTTGAAGTAGCATGTAAATATCATGGTGCATGATTTTGATAATCATTCAATACCGTGGTATCGAAGTGTCAAGGTGTTGCCATCTGATAACATCATGCTGACTGTACCAATGGTACCGCCACAGTACTTTTTTCAAAGGTGAACCCAGCACATCCAGTTTCAATACAGACAAATGTGCCCTGAAAATTCATAAACTTCCCACTTTCCGTTTACTTCTTACTTTCACACATATTAAAATTATGGCCTACATTTTACACAAATAGGAGATCATAAATTCAACCGCAGACGTCAGCTACACAATGAAGTGCTGCCATTGATGTGTTCTCGCCATACACAAACAGTGAACGCTCTCCGTACACAGTTAGACGTTTTGTTTTTCTCCGTAATTGGGCTGTAGAATAAACACGGAGGTTAGGTTGTGGAGCAGAGATGTCAGATAGTTTACGGAGACTTCATTCATGTACGGTCAAGTCTGATTCAGCCAACAGCTAATAAGTACGACGAACATCGTGTCAAATTGTCAGAGACGTCCAGAGTGGCTCGGTTAATGATACACAGTCCTTGATTTGTGTGAGCTGCTAAATAGCAGTAACATTAGTTCAGCTGTTTTAATGGCCTTGTTAGCATGTCAATGAAAGATCAGTATATCAAATGATGTATTACCTGCCATCTTAGTTATGAAGAGCCAGCACCAGCAAAAATGGGGGGAAAACAGTAAATTTAGTTTAAAAGTGTTCTTGGATCAATGTGAATCATAACATATAGTGGGGGTGCATCCTTTCTCAGCCAGGGAAGATTTAGGTGGACAGCTGTTTGAAATGGGGGAATGTATTCACGAACCTGGAAATTAGCTTGTGCTCTTTGGATAATCTACACCTTCGGGAGGACTGGGAATCTAAAAACGCCCTCCTATCCTTCTCTCACTCCCCCCACTCTGTCCATCTCTTGTTCTCTTTTTGGTTCTGTTTCTCTCTCACACACACACACTGACACAAACACATTCAGACTTTCTTTATATCTCTCTTTCCATTGGCTCTACCCCCTCGCCCATTACCATGACCCTTGTTCTTCCCACTTACTTTCTCTCCATTCTCTCTCTGTCTCTCTCCCTCCCTCCTGCTGGTTTTATCAGTGGTCCTGCTCAGTGTCCTACTGTCATGTCTTGATGTGATTTATGTCATGGGCTGTGAAGTTTACTTATCTCCTCCCCCTACACACACTCTCTCTCTCACACACACACACACACACACACACACACACTAAGGAGATGGCTCCCACTTTCTAGGGCTCAGCCAACCTGGCTCCTCTGCCGCCCAGCACCCAGACCCGGCCAGAGTGAGTAAGCAGGGTGTGTTGTTTGTGGTAGCGAAAAGTGTGAGGGTCTCAAATGAGATGGCCGTTATTTAGTGGACAGTCAAAGATAGTGATGTATGTTCTGTCAGTCATGAAGCTATATATTTTCTTCCAAATCCATTCCTTCTCTGGCCTATCCTATAATATCCTGGTTAACTCTATCATATCCTGGCCTATCCTATCCTATCCTGGCCTAATTATCCTATCCTATCATATCCTGTCCTATCATATCTTGGTCTGTCCTATTATTTCCTGGCCTATCCTATCCCTTCCTATCTTGGCCTATCGTACCCTGGCCTATCCTATCTTTTCCCAATCCTACCCAGTCGTGATCTATCCTATCCTATCCTGGCCTATCCTATCTTTTCCCAATCCTACCCGGTCGTGATTTATCCTATCCTGGCCTTGCCTACTGCATACTATCCTACCTTGGCCTATTATATCCTATCTTATCCTGGCCTATCCTATCCTTTTCCAATTCAACCCTCCCTTGATTTATCCTATCCGGTCATATTATACCCTACCCTGTCCTGATCTATCCTGTCCTGTCCTGTCCTATCCTACACTGACCGATCATATCCTATCCTGTCCTGTCCTGTCCTGTCCTGTCCTGTCCTACCCCGACCGATCCAATCCTATCCTATCCTGTACTGTCCTACCATCACTTATCCCATCCAATTATATGTGAAGAGGGCTGTATTATTTTCTTCATTCCATTCTTTGAGTCTGAATCTTTGCCCCTTAACTATGACCAGTCATCTGGCACCAAATATGTCATTTCCTCCATCCAGTGACTCGCACTGTAACTCACAGCGAATCCAGCTCCATTTATATGTCATTGTTCTGTCTGTAATTTTGAAATACTTTCATCCCAGTGTCTGCTATGTATGCTTGTGATATTTGTGAGGTGCATATGTGATTTGTGTATGTGTGCATGTGTGCGGTGGAGAGGTCATCCACATCTCTCGTCTACACGGCTCTTAGTGTGGACCCTTTGATGTGCTTTTAGAATGGCCATACAGCTCTCTGCTTTACCTCTCGCTTGACAATTGTTTATTAGTTTTGAAACGGCTTTAGTGGACATCAGGCTCTCTGAGATGGCGCTTTTGAGGAGAGGGCGACTCAAAACTCACCCGAAACCCTCCTCCTCGGGAGCTGGACCCATGACAGTGAGTCACAGAGACCTTTAGAGTTTTAAAGGAGACTCTGGACTGCTGGGGTGAGGAGTTTGAAAGATGGAGGAATGGATAGGGTGAATGTTTCAGTAAGAGCAAGAGAAAGTTTGAGATGGTCACAGAAGAGCACAGGAGAGGAAAGAGACAAGGGAGAAGACCACCCTGGTCTTTAAGAGCTCATTGTGTGTGAGATTTATAGCAATGGTTACTGGTTGTGAGAGGTTTTTGAGTGTCCTGTGGAAGTGCTAATAGAGTGCTGCATAAACGCCTCAAGAGCATTAGGAAACTGACATATATGCAAAGGGACAGCACTACAAAGCAGTTAAATACTGGGCAAATCTTTGTAAAAATGACTTGAGGTAAACATAATTCACAAAAATCTGGATAATTCACCTTAAACAGGTTGCTGTGTTTTGGAACATATTAGCTGGCTTCCAAGTTGGTCATCAGAGTGCATCTTTATTATATATTTTTTTATATTTTATTTTTGTTAATACTTTAAATAAGTAAAAAACGGTCATACACTTAAAGATACATTCTCTGAAAACCTTAAAAATCATTTAAAACCAAATATCTTATACAGTGTTTCTTTTCATGCATTTTTTCTGTGTAGTTTGTTCTTCCACACGACTGTGTGTACTCTGGAGGTGACAAGAGGGACATTTTTTGTAAGAGGACAAAGACATTCTTTTTGTTTCATTTTATTTTACAGCCTGGCATCTCCTGCCCATCTTATGCATTTTTATGCAGGTTAAAATACCAAGTAATCACATTCAAATTATTTTACATGAAGTACATTCTAGACACACATGACTAATATAGTCTCTCTCTTTTTTTTTTTTTAGGAACCAACACAATGCTATTATTAATAATTTGCTGTGAGATGTCACTTAAAGTTGCAATTGCTAAAATTATTACTGCAAGTGCTTTTTTTGTCTTAAAATCAGGAAATAAGTGCACAACTGCATTGCAGCTGCTTCCTCCAGAGGCTGTCATAAAACATGTACATGTACGTAAGAACATTTTATAACAATTTGGATCAGTTTAATATCAATATGATATGTTATCTATATTTTCCAAGAAGTCTCACTGAGGTTTTAGAAACCTTTGTCCAAAAGAAGATCTGGATATCATGAAATGACCAATGCAGACTCTGAATTAGCAAAACAGCATTATGTAGCCAATACAGTCATGCATGAATCCATCACGGCAGTATGTCAGGTCAACGAGGCACTGAGAACATAAATAGGACAGTCTGTCTCCATTTCTACAGTCTGAAGTCAGAGCTGAATATGAGAAAAATATGCAAATTACCAAAAAATGACCTCAAACTTGCTGTGTATTTGATATATTTGTGATTGGTACATTGGTACAAGAAGGTTTATTTTTTCAGAGGATTTTTTGGACAGTGTTTTGTTTTATTTTAGGCTCTATTGAACAGTATTTCGAGGGAATTCGGTGAGGTAATGTGATGGATCAGTCTGTCCCTAGATAAACAGTGCTTTATATTGGTTTTAGATTAATAATCCAGATACAGCAGTTTCTCCTGCACTGGTTTTTCCACTTAATTTTTCCACATCTCTTTCTCAGGAGTCGAAGAGTTACTGAGAGTTCAGTTCATTTGTCTTCTCTCAAATAAAGAGAGACTCCCTGCAAATACGTCTAATCTTCCCTACCGCTCTTTTCATAACCATCACTTTTCCCTCTCTCCATGGGACATGATGCGTTCGCTCCGTCTTATCGCTGTGTACAAAGGGTAAGAAAACACTGGGATGTTTGGTTTTTAATAGGCCTGTGTGGTGTAATTGGCTAATTGCTTTATTTTTCTCTGAAGGGTTCTGTGTTCTGTCATAGAGGCAGGAGGCCATAAACACATATGAGCGTCTCCCTCACTGTCAAGGCTTCCTGAGCTGCGATTGGCAGAGGGCTGCACTGGCACCGCAGCCGATTGGCTGGGCTGAGGATGAATGGCCATGCTGACAACCAATGGGGCCAGATGAGGGTTAGCCGGGTGAGATATGGGACGCCGCATTCTTGAGCACTAATCAAATCTTATGAGCTTTCACTGATGGGTATGTGTTATGTTTGTTGATTTCCCTTCATTAGTCTTTACAACGTCTACATGTTCTTATGCATTTTTGTGCATGTGATGAATCATATTCATAGACATCTGTATAAATCCTCAATGTGTAAGGGGGTTTTAGCCAGTGAGTGAATCAGTTTGTTTCAAGAGTTCAGTTGCAGGAGGAACCAAGACAAGCCTCAACAGATTCAAACACACACATTTTGCAGCAAGCTAATAAAGTTTATATTGAAGAGGTGCTGGGGTCAAAGGTCACACGCTGCCCTCTGCTCAGCCTCCCCTCACCACTCCATCTAGTGCTCCTACAGGAGAGCTGAAAATACGCTGTGATGGATGTAAATCTGAACCTCCCTCTTTCTCAGTCTACCTTTCTGTGCTCATCAGACCATCTCTCGTCATCCCTATTAGTCCAGATGAAGATGGATATGGACAGTCAGTTATTTATGGGTTAGGGTGGAGCTCTAAACCTCTCTTGCCATTCTTTAATGTCCTGAAATGGTCCTGGGCATGTTTCACATTACCTGTTGTGGTATTATATTTGAAAATCATTTTTTTTACAGTTCCTTTATCTTTGACTTTAAAACTTGGACATACATTTTTTTTTTTGTTCCGTGGAAGGAAGAAAATGGAATAGCATTTGTGTGAATTATTCCTTTTACGTAAGCATACAAATGTCTTAATGTTCTGTTTCTGTTTCAGATGCACGCACACTGAGAGATGACGTGTCTAGTGGTCTATGGGGCGGAGATGGACGTAGTGACCTGTCGTGTGGGTAGAGACATGTCCTGGGACACAGGAATCAGGAGGGGGTGTTTTTGTGTTCTGTTTTAATCAACTTCCTCTCCGTGCCACAGAACTTCCTGTGTCAGTTCCGTGAAAAGAGACCCACCAGCTTCCCCCCACCTCTAAACCGGAATGAGTGTGTGCATGTGCACGTGGGCGCTCATCTTACATAGCGTAAGTTATTGCCACCTGCCACACGTCAGCATTCTCTCTCTCTCTACAGCCTGTAGTCATTTAGACCGCTTCAGTATTTGTCTACAGGGTGTGACTGTTAAAGTGTAGTCACTTCATTATGTTCAGTGGGGTTTGGGTACCAATGCTTGACAAGTTGGGCAAACATTTATGGGTCAATGACATGATAAAAAAAAAAATTGACATGCCAACCTGTTAATTTATTCAAAAATACATTAGAAATGCATAAAAAATCCAGTCTATGATCAACATATATTTATTATTATTTTAATTAATTAAAATTTTAATATTTAATCAAAATAAAGTAAAAAATGCCAGGGTGATACTGTCTTGATATCATAATGAGGAAAAAAGCTTCAATGAAAGAATGGAATTAAGTGGGCCGAAATGTTATTTCTTAGAAATATTTCATTGTTTATTAATATTTATAAAACTTTTGTCTGCTGAAACAAAGCCCTGATATATGACTAAATTGCAGGGGGAAATGCAATAGAAATGGTCCATTGGTCCAACTCCACAGAAGTGTGTTATTCATGAATTCATCAGATGTGATATTAGTAAAAAAAAACATTTTTGGAAATAATTATTAAGATGTGTACACTTACATGTATTCAGGATTTAAGATGTCATGTGGTGCGACTCCATGGATATTTAGTGATATTTTTTCATTAATAATTCATGATATTTATAAATAATACTTTTTATCTTCAACAATAATAAAAACATTTTTGAAAAGAATGATTTAGATGTGTAGCCTACACTCACATGTATTCAATGTGTGAGGATATATGTTATTACTTCAAAACCAAATGACGTTTTTAGATTATTAAATTGAAACTTTTCTCGAAAGTGGTATAAAAGTCATTTAAAACCATATGAAACCAAAAGAAATACAAAGCTTACATTTTCTAAGAGCTTAGCACATGTTTTGCACTAGATATTTCTGGTTTACACTATTTTATGTCATTATGGCTTCCACACAGCCACCAGCACATGATACTCAAGCGCAGCCTCTGAAGGGCAAACACAGACCGTCTGGATCGGTGAGGTCACCTGTGACCTGGAAAACGCACTGAATTTTGCTCGAGCATGTGACAGATTAAAAGATTTTAAATCTATGGCATGTCCAAACAAAAGTTCTAATGATTTAGGATATGGGCTTACATTTACACATAACGTGAAATATATCTATTTATGCTACAGTAATTTTCCATCATTAGAAACGAAGAAATGGTGACTTGTGAATCTCTGTGTTAAGATTACAGTATTCTTTGGGGATTGGAAACCAAAGCTCCCCTGTTCCCGACCCCGGTCCTGTATCTTTCTTTCGCTCTCCCCTTCCTCTCTCGTTCTTGTTTGATGTCACTGTAAGTGGAGTCTCTGGGTGGGCTTGGACGGTATCGGGTTTTGGACTGACTGACTGCTCCATCATGTTGTTTTCTGGCAACACTACAGACAAATGATCAAGACACATCCATTCCTTTGCTCCGTAGCGGAACAGAGCGATCTGGATATGCCATATGCTGTTAAACGGCAACGGTCCTGGTTTCCATCCCTCCTGTACTGGCAGGTTTAAAGACATACTGTTGAGATTATCAAAAGTAGTTTAAGAGCAGAAACAACATCCCAGCTTCCAATGGGAAATCATTTATGTGTGTGTGAGTGTGTTTGTTTATAGCCAGCATCTCCGCAATACGTGATAAAAATGTTAAGACACATTAATTTTGAGTATAGATTGGCCATTTGTTTTGGTAGACCAGCATGTGTGATTTCCGTACAGGTGAATTACTGTAGAGGTCAATTACACAGCGCCCTCTAGTGACTGACCACAGAATTGCGTTAAAACTGCGAAAGTACAGCCACAACATGATGACTCCTCTTGCAAGAAATGCTGATTCAGGTTGTTTTATCACTTGCACTGTGATTTAAAGAAAGAATTTGGATTTAGAATTTTTTTTAGATTATGCACTATTTCTTATTCACTAATAAAATAATAACATCATGTGATTCGACAAATCTTTTGTACTCTGTACAATCTTATGAAGTTCATGTAGCTCGAGTGCTATTATCGTAAAAACAAAATGAAGATGAACCTAATTTTACGTCATTAATAGTATATATTATGTATATTTTTTGTACTAATATTAAGATTTACTTCACTCAAATATGCTGATAATAGTAAATTAAAGTCTTTAATTGCATTTGTATGATGCAAAATGTAAACATTTTCACTAGTGGACTGAGTAATTTGGATCCCATTGTTGCTTTGTTCGCAAAACACAGGTAGCCCATTGTTCTTTCATGCGAGTTGCTATTTTATGATGACTGAGCTTGTTTCTGCAGTGTTGGATGTCTTTTGAGTTACATAAACATTTATGCAGCAGTATTTTTTAAAGGGAGATTCACCATGTCTTGTAAATCTGTCTCATTCTTTGAAGTCTTATCTGGCCCGAGACATTGATGGTCGTGCTGGAGTGATCCTATGGAATCCCAGGCCTGTGTGTGTGTGTGTGTGTGTCCTATTTTGCCAAGTGGGAGCTGTCCTGAGACCAATATCTTTATGATGACCCTGGGACAACAACTGCCTCAGCCAATCAACGTTTATGATGTCATCACCGTGTGCCCCCCGTCGAGTCTGCCCAAAAAAAAAAGAAAAAAAAAACCTCTGCCAAAGCGCACAAGTTACAAGGTAAGACCAACAGCTTTTTACATTCTCCTATTAATTAACATCAGTCTTCTACTACGGCTGATGATGTTAAAATTCATATTTGTTTTAGATTTATGATTTATGGATTTTTGGTAAAATAATGATTAATTTATTATTTTATGGATTTATTCTGTTACATGATGTTGTCCTCAGACCATCATATTAATATGTTGACCTAAAGTCATCACTGATTTATTCTGTAACATGATGTTGTCACAAAAAGGATATTTGTCACTAAATACATAATCAGACAAGTATTGGCGCTTTAATATATCAATGTACAAGGGTAGATTATATGATAATAGGTTTAAATTCAATTGGTTGACACATGCCTGCAGTGATTTACGCTGGGTAGCAGAAATTAACTTACTGCTAGTGTGTGGATACCACATGACACGGAATCGGTTTGCAAATTGTGTTTTGTGGTTTTAATGTCCCACTCTCCTTTCACTCCCCTTGAAGCTGCAAATGCACTGTAATCAACAAAATCACAATCACCACTAACATCCAACTCCAACAGTTCATTTTTAAATAAATACTTTGGTCATCATCTACTCATACCCATGTCAGTCAAAACTGTAATCCAGTTGTTGCGTCCTCGTAACAAAGCTAATCTACAGAGAGGAGTACTCGAGTCATGTGAGCATGACTGTGCAAGAGTGAGTCTGTATACTGTAAATAGTGTGAGTTGTGAGGCAGTTGGTTAGAAATCGATCAGAGCTGTAAAAGGACTTAATGAGGCAACAGTGTTAATAAAGGGTAGGTACTGCCATTTTACCTAATTTGGCCCTTATAGTAGATTTTAGCCCATTAGATGACTGATATCAATATAGTAAACAAAACAATAGATACCTACCACCAGTATTGAGCAACTGCTTGGCACTGCCACTCTGTGACACTCAGGGACATGAAAAAACTTATGTGAGATAAAGCTCATCACGGTGTCAATCTTTTTTATTCATAATTTGAGCATGTAATAAAAATATTTTTGTTGCATTTTGCCTTGAATGTTGTAATATGTTAATCTTAACATACTTAAGATGCTAGCATAACATTTTAGTCAGATTTGTTAACTTTCATGGGTTTTGTGGTGTCTAGGACACATTGTTACATAAAATAGAAACATTTGGAAGTGGTGATTTGGCAGATAACTAAGATTTTTGTATAAAGACAAATAAAATAGAATCTACATGAGAATCCACACTGATCATTTACATGCACAACACCTGGGCGATCCTGATTTATAAAATATTTTCCTCAGAGTTGAAGAAATGAAAATGCTTCAAATCAATTATATATACTGTATAATATAATTCAAATTATTGCTGGTAAAATTACACTTAGCTTGCTAAGGACATTACATATGGAATCCATGACCTGAAAATTTCAAGGAAAAATGTGAGGTAAAAGTATTGAACTGCTTTATATTTTGAGTCTAATAGAAATGTTGTAATTATCATCAGTCCTGTTCTAGACTGGACCTTAAAGGTACAAAATGCCCAGATGTTGGAGGCATGTTTTGGTGCTAGACAAGAGCCAACACACAAAGCATGTTATTTATTTTTATGCATTCTGGGGTTCATTTCCCAGTTTGTTTATATGTATTTCAGTGTTTTTCAGCATCTGACTAGCAAAGAAATGTCTTTGTGAAGCGCATGCAGAACTTCAAAACAAATTTGAAGGCTAAATGCTAGTCAGAGGCCATGGTTGTTTGTTTTGGTGGTAGAGTAAGTGGACGGGAAATAATTGTAAGAATTTATATAGCTTGCTATAAGGATATTAAGTTACCTCGTCAGAAACCTTGTTGTCCTCCATTAAAGTTTAGAGTTTTCCACTTGTGTATTATATGGCCCCACACTTCCTATTGTGAACTTTGGCCTTTTATTTTGGAGACCTTAATGCCTTAACATCTACAAAGATGAAGAATAATTAATAGATGACACATTTTGCAAGCACAGTGGGTTTTCATGAACAATAGAATTGTCAATAAATCAATAAAAATAAAATGTTTTATTGTCAAATCAATAAAATGTAAAATGCCAATCTGATAACATTGCAAATGTATGTTTATAACAAAATGCTGAGAAGTTGCTTCTCTTGTAGCTTACAAAGAAGCAGCCTCTCGCCCAACCGCCAGCAAGGTATACATTGTGTTAGATTTGAAAACATGTTAAAAATAAAACATGATTAAAGTAAAAATCATCCCTTCCATTGTGTGCTCTTATTGCCACTTGGTGTCCTGTAGCCTAAATACAGAAGCAATGATAAAAGACTTATTATAAATATGATTTTACAGATAGGTCTACTGTGAGGTTATATCATGAGGGAAGCAATTTTTGGAGCACATTTTATTATATGTTATTGATCTGGAGTGTTGACTTGAGGTCCATATATTAATATGTCTGAGGACAACATCATGTAACAGAATAAATCAGCTAATTCAAATGTCTCTCCCTGGATCTCGCAGTGAATTGCGCTGTACTGTCTGACCGAGCTGAATAGTCAGTACGACGCGAACGTCAGCGATGCTGATAAATTTTGGCTGGCAACTGCCAGTTAACTCACCAATGCAAGCTAATGTTACTGTTAACATTATTACTTCGATGGTGGAAAAATGCTAAAAACAAATATGAATTTTAACATCATCAGCCGTAGTAGAAGACTGATGTTAATTAATGGGAGAATGTAAAAAGCCGTTGGTCTTACCTTGTAACTTGTGCGCTTGTTGGCACTTGGCAGAGGTGTTCTGCGATGATGACATCATAAACGTTGATTGGCTGAGGCAGTTGTTGTCCCAGGGTCATCATAAAGATAGTGGTCTCAGGACAGCTCCCACTTACTATGAGGGGCCCCCAGGAGACCCTGCTACATATTTTACTGTTGAATGATTGTCATGTTATTAATCAAATTTAAAAGGTAAAAACTAAATTCTTAGTTTTTTGAAATTGTTAATGACATACATTAATCAGTCATTTAAAAGTAATTTAGAAATTTGAATTGTTTCGTTAAGGGGCATCACTCTATTATTAGAGTGATTAACTATTATTAGTAGCAACAACAACAACAACAACAAAAAATGGTATGTCCCATGTCTAGCATCTGTGCCTGTGCGTTTTAACAAACTTGTTATTAGCAGGAAAGGGTATCCAGTGCATTTTTAAACACACAACTCAACTTCAAGTCATGACAAGTAATTACACACCCAGTAATTTGCTGTACTTGCTGTAATAATTTTGCAGACTTATTACAATATAAGGCGATATTTAAAGGCAATCCCTAACCTTATTCATTATCATATGTGAATAATGATGAATGGCTCCTGGGTAAATCTCATAGGCCAATAGACTTAAAACATGCGCTATTACACCCCACAGTGGACATAAAGCAAATCACATCTCTGAGCACTACAGTTATATACTGTAGCATATTTTGTTGCTCTATGAACCCAGAGAAACCAGTTTGCTAGATTTGCTTTGAAGATTGTTGTGACCTAGTTGCTTTCTATGGCCCTCTATAAATCATTAATATATGTGATTAAATAGTAATTTGCCTATCCCGCCATAAACAGACATGATTTGTTCTAAGTTATGTTGTTATGGTTTGTTATATTCTCCAAATTAAATAAAGTACTATTTTTGTAATTGTTGCTCTCCCCTTATTTATCGTTTATTTTATTGCCATTGTTATTTACTCTTGTCTCTTGTTTTAATATTGTTATTGTTGCTGCTACATGATGTATGGTGACCCTGAGTGATTTGAAAGGTGCCTTAAATAAAATGCATTATTATTATTATTATTATTATTATTATTATAAAGATGGAACATAGAGCTGATTTAGTATATTGTGAAACAGTGTGCTATAAGCAGCACATGACTCTATTGCTGTCCTCTATGTGTTCTCATTCAGGAGGAGACCCACAGCTCTCTGACTTCAACGGACAGACATTACCAGCATCTGTCTTGCTGCATTAATGAATACCTCATGCTGGACCAGAGCCCTGCTGGTCCATCATATTTAATAAGCATAAAGGTGACCTGGTCTGTTAATTCTCCTATAGACCCAAGTTTATTTCAGCCTCAACACTCCGGACTCTTTGTTGTGGAGTACTGAGAGTTGCGAGCCCTAACTTTAAATGCATCTGCCAGGATACATAAAGTGTGTCTCTACCTTGAAGCTTATGCGCAGCACCAAATAGAGTATGCATACATTTTTTGTACTGATTTTGGTTGGGAAATCTGTGGAAACTAGAGGGTTTAAACATGGGTAGATGGAACTGAGAGCCTCACGCCCTTCTCTCACGGCTCTCAGCCCCGCCCTGCTTGCCACAATGTTATTTGTAGTAAAACCATATTAGGCACATTTTCATAATGGTTTTACTTAAGTAACCTTAGTTAAAGTAAAACCATAGTAATAATATAGAAAACCCAGGGTTAGACTGAAAGCATGATTAATTTGTGGAATGTAAACCATGCGCCAAAAACCTGTTTTACTACAGTACACAAAAGCAATATAGGCCTATATATTTTAAGAAGGCATGAAATGAAAATTCAACTTATATATTTTGTAAATGCATGCTACTGACCATATAATTTTTTATTTTAGTACCTCGACCTTCTCTCTGGTGATGCATGTCAGACTTCTCCAATCATTTAGTCTGATTAAACCCACCCTTTTCTCACAAATGACTGTAAGCTCACATTTTGATCAACCTCCATCCAACCAACAACCCATCGATAGAACCCTGTCCTGTGCTACATGTTATCAGATTACTGATATAATACATTTATAGCAGCTAGTGGCGATTGATAATGAGCGTCACCCGCAGCCTTGTTATCTCACGGAGGAGTTTCGGAGGCATTAAAGGGGGAGCGACGACAGTGAAGGACGAGAGAGGACCAGGCCTGGACTATTTTACGTTATGTTTTGTTAATGTGTGCGGCAGTCGTCCGTGAGGGGCGTTCCCTTTAACTTTCGTTTTGTGCTTTGTTTATTTTGATATATTCAAATTGTTGTGAACGTTTGCCGGTTCCCGCCTCCGTCTTTCCTTATCAACATACCTTGCTAAGTTGGTGCCGAAACCCGGGAGGAAGAAGGAACGCGCTGTCATAGAGCCCTTGCCGCTGTGGGGAATCCGCGGTGCCGTCGAGCATGGCTGTGCAGAGTCTGCCGCCTTGGATGCTCGAGGTGGTGCGCTGGAGTGAGTTTCCGGGGGGGACGGACTAACTCGTTGCCGGCCGCCTGGGTTCTGGAGGGACGGCTGCCGTCCGTGAGGGAGCGGAGGAGTCGCCGCCATTCACCGTGGGCCGGAGCCTGCTGCCGTCCTCTATGATGGGGAGGTTCACCCAGCTGGTGGAGGACCGGATGGCAGTGCATTTTGGGAACCGGACCAATAAATTGTTTTTCTTCTTTTCCTCTCTCATCTCGGTCTTTATGCTTTATGCCTCGTAAACGATCCTCAATTGGTACTAAGAGGCCAAAAGTGTGCCAAGAAAATATCATCACACCATTATACCACCACCAGCAGCCTGATTCATGCTTTCATGTTGTTCAGGCCAAATTCTGTCCTTACCATCTAAATGTTGTAGCAGAAATCGAGACTCAGACCAGGCAACGTTTTTCCAATCTTCTATTGTCCAATTTGGGTGAGTCATTGTGAATTGTAGCCTTAGTTTCCTGTTCTTAGCTGACAGGAGTGGCACCAGTGTGGTTTTCTGCTGTAGCCCATCTGCTTCAAGGTTTGATGTGTTGTGTGTTCAGAGATGCTCTTCTGCAGACCTCGGTTGTAACTAGTGGTTATTTGAGTTACTGTTGCCTTTCTATCAGCTGGAACCAGTCTATCCATTCTTCTCTGACCTCTGGCTTCAACAAGGCATATTCTCCCAGAGAACTGCCACTCACTGGATATTTTCTCTTTCTCAGATCATTCTCTGCAAACCCTTGAGATGGTTGTGCGTGAAAATCCCACTAGATCAGCACTTTCTGAAATACAGACCAGCCTATCTGCCACCAACAGGCATGCCACGTTCAAAGTCACTTAAATCACCTTTCTTCCCCATCTGCTTAGTTTCAACTTCAGCAGATCATCTCGACCTATCTAAATGCATTGAATTGCTTCCATGTTATTGGCTGATTAGATATGTGTTAACGAGCAGTTCAACAGGTGTACCTAATAAAGTGGCCAGTGAGTGTAAATTAACTATCGTTACTGTAGTACAACCATGGTTAAATGTGGTTACTTTGCTTTTACTCCAAATATCATTGGTTTTACACTAGCTACTATGGTAAAACCACCATTCATTTTTCTAAAGGTGCACATTAGGACATTTTAGTCACCTTAAAAAGAGTGTATGGAGGAATCTTAGGAACCCCAAATGCTGCTTCAATGTTTTGCAAAGCAACAAACGACGTCTTGATACAGATCATTCAGTTTGATAATTATTGTCATAAAATATGAGGATTTAAAAAGACACCAGGGAATGTACATAGTAAATAAACACAATAAATGTTTTCATGCCTCGGCAATAAAGTTGAGTAAAGGCCTCTGGTTCCTTGAGATTGAAAGAGCAAATCAAAGCAGAATAAAGCGGCTTTGTGTGTCTAAAGGTTCTCTATATCCTTCTGAGGGTTTTTTTTTTTTTTTTTGTGGTCGGGCAGGTTTAGTGGGATTTCAGCAGGACCGGTTTATCCAGGGGAGAACTGGTGTTTGTGTGCCGCCGCGAGGAACTGCTCAAACCTGTTCTCCTCGTCAGTGGGGAGGAGCGGGAGGAGAGGAGCGCAGGGCGTATTAGAAACTCTTCTTTACCTTTCCTCTGTATGTCTTTCTTATTCCCAATAGTTTTCCATCCGATGTAACTCTCCGAGGGGCTCCGGAGGACACTGGTGTGACGAGAAGGCCGACAGCATCGCGTGATTGGCAGGTGACGTGATTCACGTCCACAAGGTGGCACGGGGTGAGTGAACTCATTTCTCCTGAACACACTGTATCGATCAGATGTCATGTGTTTTTGGTAGATATTTATTGCTCTATTGCATGATGTGATCAGTCATCAATAACGCAACACATAATTTCACACCCATATATTTTCAGATGAAACACGGTCACCCATTCAAGCTATTTCAGTTGGGTGGAGTGACTTAATATTTCTTCTTTATTTGATCAGTGATATGAATTCATCTGGTCGTAGTATTGCGTTTAATTCCATCTGCGTCTATCTAATTTTCTTATTAACATTATTGTTTCATGTGTTTTTCTGTTTCCTATTAACTGGAATATTGAGAATATTAATAATCACAGGTATTTTATGATAAACGAGAATCTTTTATAAACAAAACTATTAAAAAGTAATAATTGAATGCTAATAAAAATGTGTCGGTTAACTTTGTATCATAACCTCAGTACATGTTCACAAAGTTAAACATTTTGCTTGCAACTTCCTCTCTCTCTCTCTCTCTCTCTCTCTCTCTCTCTCTCTCTCTCTCATATTTTGATTGTCATGCCCATGGTTATATACCATGTGATTTTAAACTGATATTCCTCAGTTGACTTCAGCATGTAAAGCATGTACAACACAAACATCCATCAAATGCCAAAAAAACAAAAACCAAGCAAAATCATAGCCAGTGATTGCGTAATGCCAGACCTGATCCACCAATCAATGTACATTGATAATATTATCATTATGCCTCAGGCCTGCTCAGAATCCACCTTCACATCTTGCTGACTAACTGACTGATTTTGTGTTTTAGATCCATTTACATGTAATATGTAATATGCCACTTTTTAGTGACACCATGTATGACCTCTGACCCCAAAATGTCAAGGGCACTGAGAGTCAGAGCTCAGATCTAATCTTTATCACCTGTTTGTGTTTGCAAAATCTTTTAGTAATCATATTTGCAAAGTCAGCTCAAAGCAGTGGGTTTAAAACATTAGCGTGTGTATGTGTGTGTGTAGATGTGTGTGTGAAATGTGAAGTTTGCAGATCTGAGAGACAGGTTCCCTCTTGCTCCCGCTGCTGTAACGTTCACAACTGTTAGCTAACATATCCTGACATGTAGAGAGAGTGAAGGAGCAGGCGAAAATCACTCAGATCAAAATGCAAAAACGATTGTATGGGGGAAGGGTGGAGGGGGGGGGGTGTAACCACACCCTCTCAAGAGCCCTCAGCAGCAGGTTGTGTATCTCTGCAAGCAGAAGTCTTGCAGACGGGGTGAAAACCTGTAACTAGCTATCGTAATGTATTTAGATGTTTCTTTGAAGTTTTGCTGCACATTTCCCACTTTGCATTCGAAATTAAACACCCTGCACTCAGAAAATGTGCTTGTTTGCAATCAGTTTTAAGACAAGTTATGCACTCCTACACTGTAAAAAATGATATGATCAATAAGTTATGACAACGTATGCTTTTACATTGCTTTAACTCATTAGTTATTAAGTCAGTTTAATGTCATTTAAGTTGAAATGACTTAAACTTCCAAGTTGATTGTACTTAAAACTTACAGTGCAGGAAAATGTTTGTATCTGGCATCATTTACAGTGCCTAGCCTAAACTAAGTGTCTGTTTTGACTGTCATAGTATTCATATACAGCGCCATTCAAAAGTTTGGGGTCGGTAACTTCTGAAAGTCTCTTATGCTCATCAAGGCTGCATTTATTTGATTAAAAATACAGTTAAAACAGAAATATTTTGAAATATTATTACAATTTAAAAGAACTGATTTCTATTTGAGCATATTTTAAAATGTAATTTATTCCTGTGATGCAAAGGTGTATTTTTAGCATCATTACTCCAGTCTTCAGTGTCACATGATCCTTCAGAAATCATTCTAATATGCTATTATTATTATTATTATTAATGTTGAAAACCGGTGTGCGCAGCAAAATACTTTTTGTGGAAACCATACTTTTTTTCTGGATTCTTTGATAAATAAATAAAAAAACTTTAGTAAACCGTAATTTATTTTAAATAGAAATCTTTTGCAACATTATAAATGTCACTTTGATGGGTCATGTACTGACCCCAATCTTTTGAACAATAGTGAATATATCAATTATGTATTCACATTTCAGCACATTGCAATCATTCTATGTGACTAAGCTTTTACGTCAATCATGACAACCGTCAGGAATCGTTTAGTTTCAGTGCTCTGGTAAATGTTTTTGAAGCAGTCATTTATGAGACGAACGAGTGGATGTTTGTAGATAGCACAGGTCAAGAAAAATAAGGTGAATGTTATATGTAGATGTTAGTGTTAGTGTAAGTGTCGAATTGAACCCTTCGGCGCATTACATGGGTCATAAATAAACGTCCAGATCCTGTTTGTTTTTTTAGTGTTAGCTCACACACATGTTGTGAAAAAGCCATCTCTCCTTATTTCTTACTCTCTCACTCTCTCATTTACACACACTCATAAATGCATACACAAATAAAGTTAGGCCTACAGTGCTCACCTTGCAAAACCGGTTTAGCAAGACCAGCCTTTAATAGCCTTGGTATAAATTCAAAAGTTCACCCAGGGCAACGGCAGAATGTGAACTGGCACCAATTGTTCTCTAATCAAGATTTGATTGAACAAATCTGCCTCTTGTTTATAGTTTTCTAATTTTGTCCCCTTCCTATCCCTATCCGTAGGAAGACGAGTCAAGTGGCAGGTGTGCAGGAACACCAGCATGGCTGTGGAGAGCTTCTCTGAGCTCCTGCAGAAACTGCGGGAGGTCCATGACCATGAGTTAGACGGTAAGACCGCCCTCCTTTTTTTGTCTTGAACAATCTTGACTGAGATTCCACCAAAACATGCATGACTATATCTGTATTACTGACACAAAATATGGTCAAAAAACTCGGTTTAATATAGATGCACATTTCACAAACTTCCTTAACAGCAACAATCAACAGTAAAAACATCTTTACATCACTACAAAAAAAGATAAGGGGCCCTATTTTAACAATCTGAAACGCAAGTGTCAAAGCGCAAGTAACTTTGTGGGCGGGTCTTGGCGCTGTTGATATTTTCCCGCCGGGATAAATGACTCTTGCGCCTGGCGCAAATCTAAAAGGGGTTGGTCTGAAGTAGCTTCATTATTCATAGGTGTGGTTTGGGCGTAACGTGAAATAAACCAATCAGAGCGTCATCTCACCTTTAAGAGCAGGCGCGCTTGTTCTAAAGCGGATTCCTATTATAACGGCGGATTTGCCAGGCGCACGACAGGAGTGGTTCAAGGCCGAGGAGACCGACGTTCTCGTCAGGGACGTTGGGGATGGAGAAACACACCCAAATTAACTTCGGTTAAACAGGCATATGATAATTTGGGTAAATGTGTAAGCTACATGTATGCTTTTATAATAAAATGTCTATCTATCTATCTATCTATCTATCGTAATAATGTATGATTTGCAAAAATGATAACTGCTGCGTCTGTGTGTAGATGAGAGAATCAAAGTGTATGCGCGTTGTGCACACGCTACATTGATTAAGGCCAAGCATGCGCCTTTAAAATAGCATATGAATAACATGCGCAACGCGCCACTGACTTTAAACAGTTTTTTTTCCGGTCAGTGGCGGAATTGTTTTCTAAACCTGTAAAATAGCATGAGGGAACGTTTGCGCCGGAACACGCCTCCTCTTTGCGCTGAACCGCCCCGGGGAGCGCAAGTGTATTTCTTAGTTAACCGACGTGCATCTGTGGAGGGAAAAGTCCGCTTTGCGCGGGTGCAAAATAGGAATGATACATGCGTCGGTGTACAAAGTCAATTGCGCTGGGTGCAAGATAGGGCCCAAGGTGTGGCGTCATTTACAGTTCTCTGCGAAATCCAGATTTCGCAATAGGAATCTTCGCAATTGGGAGTTTCGTGTGAGGGCGAAAAAGTTCCCAACGCAGATTTTGCTCATGTTCAAATTCACCTCATAGACCAATAGAGAGCTTCTTAGTTTGACAGTGACTTCTGTGAGAGTGTTGCTTCCATGCATCCAGTGTTGGGGCGCATTACATTTAAATTTACAACAAAATATCTGAGTTCAAATAAGTAACGCAAGCTACTTTGTTTTCCCATTTATTGACTGACACCTCTCCTGACTCCATGTTGAGAGAAATCGGAAGTGAGGAGACGTTGATAAACATGATGCTTATTGTAGTTCTACATTAATGTGAGCATTTTCTCATCTCGTTTGCATAAAAACAGATCCAGTGTTCCTCAAAATTAATAAAAAATGTGACTGCAAACTATTACGCTAACATTGCAATAATTAAATCTGTTCAATTACACAAATATACTTTATGTATTTAATCTCACTTTAGTAACCAATGTCTTTGCTGCTGACCTTCGATGATCCATTACAACCGTACATGTAAGCAAAAATGAACTACATCACATTTGTTTCATTTTTTTGTTGCTGAAGTAAGAGTTTTGAACTTTCTTCTCCTGCGTCCTATTCTTCTTTAATCCAGAATAGCAGCACAGCTTATTTTGGTTTGTTTGAGCTGCGCCATCTACTGTACAGCCGTGAATTTGCATTTCCTTCAGCCTGAGGCTTGTTCATTTCACTTTTGGTCTGATAGGGTCTTTACATTTGCCTAAAATAGATTTTTTGTTGTTGTTGTTGTTACAAAACAAACAAGCAAGCCCAGCCCAAGTGAGAAAAAGGCACGCAAAAGTAACGTAACATCACTTTCCATAAAAAGTAACTAACGCAATTAGTTTTATAGAGAGCAACACAACAGCAAACAAAAACACAATACAACAATAACTGCAAAAAATATCGAAACAATAAACAACAATTTATTCATTCTGAAGAGCATGCACAGAGTCCAAATTAAACAATTCCCCATCGTAAGTACACATTGATGGCCTAAGACATGAAACGAGCGGTTTGTGTGAGAAAACGAACAGTATTTATATCGTTTTTACCTCTTGTACACAATCAAGCGCTTTCCGGCACTTGCGCAGACTAAGCCAGAACGCGTGCACACGTCACACACCAGGAAGCTCGTGCGCCCTCAGATCACTTGGACGTGGTTGTGTACAAGAGGTAAACACGATATAAATACTGTTCGTTTTCTCACACAAACCGCTCGTTTCGTGTCTTAGGCCATCAATGTGTACTTACGATGGGGAATTGTTTAATTTGGACTTCTCTGTGCATGCTCTTTGAGGTGGTGACCATAGACCTGCATTATATGACTGACAGACAAGAACGGTTTGACCTAAAAATATCAAAATTTAAACTACTGCGGAAACATAGACACCTACATCTTGGATGCCCTTGAGGTAAGCTAAAACATACCAACATTTAATTTCAAAGTGAACTATCCCTTTAATGCCTAAAAAGTGTAAAAAATAAATAAATAAAAAGCAAAAAAAAAGGACCTGAACATGATATTTAAACACTTGTAAAATCATAACTGCCTCCACTGCTTTCCTTTGTGCCATCCAGCACTTCACACTCCAGTTGTCCAGATTCACTATGTATGTTTCTCTCTCTCTACAGTGTGGCAGGAGAAAGTACTGGAGCTGACAAATAAAAAGAATATGTGAGTGTGAATACCATTACCATATATTTCAAGCTAAAATCGACTGACATCAATTTGACGTCCATGTCATTAATGTTTTATGTGCGTTCTGTTGTAGCGATACAAAGCGCATGGAAGAACTTTTCAACAGGAACCAGCAGATGAGAGAACAGCAGCGGATTCTCACTGAGAACATCAAACAGCTGGAGAACAGGTTTGTGAGAGTTCATTCGTAAATGTAATCTCGCATACCGCTGCCTACACTGGACGTGTCTTGTCATTCCTCAGGTTGCGGGCCGGATTGTGTGACAGGTGTACAGTCACTCAGGACGTGGCTAAAAAAAGACAACAGGAATATGAAAACTCTCAGCTCCAGAGTCTACAGCACATCTCTTTACTGGGTGAGCTATAAATAGAGCCTTTAAGTGAAGAAGAAATAGTGTCATTGACCCAGTGTTGTTATTGTTAACTAAAACTGTTAAAACCAATATAAAAAACAAATATAAATATTATATCTAAAACGTTAGAGTTGAAGTTTGTCGAAGGACTTAAAATGATTAAAATTGAAACTAAAATGAAAACTGAAAATATATAAAAAAAGAATACTAAAATAACACTGCATTGACCATGTTAATTAAAGGTCAGACTTTTGGGTTCAACTGTATATACAGTCAAACCAAAATTTATTCAGACACCTACAACATTTCTCACATTATCACAGTTTATTCGCTATAGTTTAGAAAATGGTATTAAAATAGGACAATAACTCAGAGTTTTCAAATCAGTTGATATTTCACCAGGGTTCGAATTATGATTTCATCTTTGTAGGGGTCTCTTTAAAAAAGGGAAAAAAAGTAGCCTATGAGCAGGCACGGTGTAGCTTACTAATGTAAATAAATAAAAATGTTTAATAAAAAAGCTTTGCTAACACAATTCAGTTTAAATAGTACATTTGGTTGAATAAATAGATCCGACAACTTTAAGCATGTACTTAAAGGGATACTTCACCTCTGGGAAGATGAATGTGTATTTAAAATAGGTCATTTAAGTAGAAGAAATGTGAAGAAATTTTTGAATTTGGAGCTTTCTAGACTGAGAAAAGCCAGAAAATGTATTGTTGGCTTATGTGGATGAAAGACAACAACTCCCAGAATGCACTTGCTTCGCTGCCTTTGGAGGCCACGCCTACCGGTAAGAGTGCGCAGTTGTAAACAACAAAGCTAGCCTACGTGATGAGTTTGCGAGGGATTTAGAGATCGTCCAAAATGTCTGGGATTCTGCTTTTGCGTTCTACAGTCGCCATTCATTCATCATGTTTACTGTGGCGAGCAGGACGAGGCTGACGGCCGCGGGAGAACAGCGCGAGGCCGGTGGCGTGATTACTGAGACGCGCCGGGTCTCGCATCTCTCACGGAGGAGCGGGAATTTTTCTTAGCAATGGTAAAACGCACATCAAACGATCACTTGTTTAGCGTTCATGTAAACACTACATTCAAATTCACCAATCGGAATGAATTCAGTTAGATTGAAAGGTGTGCATGTAAACAATGAATGGCGACCGCAGAAAGCAAAAGCTGAATCCCGGACATATTGAACGATCTCGCCCGCCGGACAAGTCCAGGAAAAGGAGGATGGTTACTTACTCAGCTTTCTCCTACTATTCAGCTTTCTCCACAGAACAAGAGCCTGCTAGCTTAGCTTCCAAAGAAAGACTGACTGTGTGTACATTCTGTGAGTGAGATCCCACCCTGTATGGGCGGGCTGAAAACCTGCGGAACAACGCCTTCTACTGCCTGTAGTCTTTAGCCTCTGGCCAGAAAATCCTCCGATGACGCAAAATGACGATTTTTGCGTCATCGGAGGATTTTTTCCAGACAAAAAATGCATAAATCTCTTGTCTCAGGAGGGATATGAGGGTGGAAAGCATGGTAATTCGAAAATACTACAGGTTTTCTACTAATACAAAGCTTAATGCTAAATCCTGAAGTAACCCTTTAAGTGGTCCAGTGGCAGAACTTTTGCCAAGCGTGTTAGAGGGTCTGGGTTCTAATCCGCACTTGTATAGGTTTTTTTTTTTCTCATCAAAACCGATTATGTTTATCAGTGGTTGTATATCAGGCAAGGACACGTTTGTGTGCATTTTGTTTTGTAATTTCACCGGAACGAATAGAGAGTCTCTCCAGAACGGATTGAAGCGCGCGTCCGAGTGAAGACTGTGTGCGAGCCACAAGAGAACACAGTATCCGCGCCACTGATCGCAGCGGCAACGAGCACTTTGATCACTTGATTTAAAAAACAACACATTTCAGCGCTAGATCGCCTCTTATTTAACAAACGAACTAAATGAATCCTCTGCTAGTTAACTGAAGATGTTTTATTTATTTGTATTGGTATATTAGTGCCGCGAGATGTTTCAAAAGTGGTGGGGACAATATCGACCTTAGCAAAAAGTGGTGGGGACATGTCCCACCCGCAAATTACGCCTATGTTAAAATAACACTTGCCTGATGGGTTATGCTACTGCTATATCGGATGTTAACGTCACTTCTGTGAGTTGAGAAAAGTCAGTAAAAGACCTGGCAGAAAGCGAAGCATAAGGATGTAGTGTGATGACGATATGAGATCCCGCGAGATCCATGTGTTTGGCATCTTGTCCTATCTTTTAAGTCACGCTACAGTAGTCTGAAGGAAAAGGTGCTTTATTTGTAATTTAAAATAATGGTGCTGATGATTTTTAGAGACCCCCACAGGTGTATGATTTTACTGCTTTCATGGGAGCTAATCCTCTCTCTATGGGAGCTCAGCTCCCACTGGCTCCCACGTAATTCGAACCATGTATTTCACTGGTTTTGGCCATCCTTCTGTTAGACTGTCTCTCAAATGAATTAGGTTGAATAGCTGTCAGCTGTTAAATTTAAGTACACAATTAGATAATACCAATTTAAGTCAACCAATTACCAAGCAATGTTTAATATTGTTCAGTCTGTGGTGTAAAAAGGTCCCATTAGAAATGAAAGAAAAAACACTTAAGCAAAACATGGTCAGGTCAAAGTGTCTGGATCATTTTTGGTCCCAAATTTGTATAAATTTTACTGGTAGTCCACTGTATGAAGAATTTTTGGGTATAATATGTCACAGTTTACTTTATTTTGCTATCTTCCCTTACATAAATGAACTATAGTGTCCTGCACCCACTAGTAAAAAAATATATAAAAAATTATATCTGGTGTCTGAATAATTTTTGATTTGACTGTATAAATGTGACAAACAAACATGATAAAATGTTTAAAATATTATAAAACCACAACATTCATGGGTCAGTCCCCCCTTATAGTTTTTACTTTATTGTTATGGAGTTTTTCACAGAGGAATGTATTAATATTAAAGATATTCCTGTTTGTTCACTGCTGTAGTGAGTGAGATGAATGCTCTAAAGAAAGAAAATGACAGACTGAGAGAGGAGCTGAAGGGCTTGAGGGATCAATCGAAGTGAGTTCTTGGCATGCATCCTTGGCATTTGTGTGCAAGCATTTCCTGTTGTTTTTCATGGGAAAGTTCAGGTAGTTATGCAACACTAGCCAACATACTCCGGTCTGCACCAAATGGTCACTTTGCCTTGCGATCATGTATTGCATACAATAGTCATGCATGAAAATACAAACTTCCTCCTTTACCTTTCAGTTGGCAGAATGGTCATCCAGAGGACACAATCACCCCAGAGATCAAGATGTCACCTGACACAGCAGCAGCTGCTGTGACTCAACTGACCTCCGGGCTGAAGTCCAGCAAACCTCCACCAGGGGACGCCACTGTGCCTGCAGCGACTGTCAAACAAGAGACGCTCAACAGCCCGACTGACAGTCAGGGTAAGTTACAGTAGACATTTCTGACATATATGAAAACCAATGCTATATACTATACAGCAGTGGTTCTCAATTCCAGTCCTCGTGACCCACTGCTCTGCACATTTTGTATGTCTCTCTTATCTGACTCACTCAGTTCAGTTCATGGAGTCTCTCCTAATGAGCTGATGATCTGGTTCAGGTGTGTTAAATAAGGGAGACATACAAAATGTGCAGAGCAGTGGGTCACGAGGACTGGAATTGAGAACCACTGCTATACAGTACCGGTCAAAAGTTTGGAAACATTACAATTCTTAGTCTCTTTGGGACCAAAAATTATTCAGACACTTTGACCTGACCATGTTTTGCTTAAAGGCAGGGTAGGCAGGATTTTTCTAAAAAACTTTTTCCCAAATTTGTTTAAACTGTCTTTATATACCAATACATAATTAAAATGTAAGTACTCTGAAAAAGAGAGTATAAATATCGAGTGTCTCTAGTCCTCTCAGGACTGCAATAAACACAGCTACTTATTTCCATTCACTCCCACCCCCTCCCTTCTGGGCTCCTTCCAAAGCCACGCCCCCAAAACACATGAACGCGCGATGCCGACCGCTAAGCTGGAGGACGCGTTTGCCAGCGCCGAGCGGAGAGGAGCGCAGTGCATGTAGTGACATCATGTCAGAATCACATGTAATAAAATACCTAACTTTATCATTATGAATATAAACAACTAACATAGCTGTTAGTACTCACTATCAAGCTAGCATTTCCAGGGTTGCCAACTCTCACGCATCTGGCGTGACACTCACGCTTTCAGCATCAATCTCACGCTCTCACGCACACGTAAGAAATGTCACGCCAAAATCCATGTTTCTCCCCTCTCAATCAGTTAATTTTCTGTTGATGACTATACTAGGCCACAGCGTATTAATGACAAGAGAGGAGTTTAAGGCACACAGCTGTAACATCTGCCTACAACGTTCTCAGTGCAGTATTCTCTGATCGTTGATTCGCTGAAAACCTTGCACCTGATACGTCAGTTGCGTGTGAGAAGTTCAGAGAGAGTTCAGAGCATAGGTTCGGAGTCGGAGCCACTGATGCGCGTTTGAAAGTTTGCAAGACAATCAAGGTAAGCAGATAATAAAATCGTGTGCCTTTCACTACATTCGTAGCCTTGCCTAATCAGTCTGTGTGCCGAGAGTACTCAACTATAGTTGCGAACGTTGTCTGACGTGCGTTATGTGGGCTAGCTATTTGCTCAATAAAAATAGGCTCATGGTAAAAATTATGTTTTGGCAAATCGGGCAAGTGGCATTTTAAAATTCCCTAAATGATCAAAGGTTGCCCAGATTGTGTTGAGCCTGCCACAGTCAAATGCGGATGCTGAGCGAACCTTTTCAGTTATTGGCCTAAACAAGACTGACACCAGGAACAGACTGTCATTTCGTTCATTTAAGGGGCTTTAAATGTTATACTTTTAACAGCCAAATTCCCCGAACACATCCACCTACGCAGTCTTTATCATATTCTGAATTAAGAAATCATTATAATGCAGTCAAAAATAATTTACAGGGAACATAAATAATTATTTTACCTTCCGAGTCTTTCGTTCATTTGTCACGTGACAGACGCAATGAACGGATTGAACCCTGCTTCAGATACGAGCCTCAGAGGTGGTGAAAGCAGGCCAAACTGCAACTGTGGCACAAGGCCTAATGTGTAAAACTTGTGTGTTGTGGTTTTCTGGGGAGGTGGAGTAACTAATATGTGTCCCTTTCGTTTTGAGATTTCTTATTGTTTTGATGTTGTTGTTTTACATGTCTGTTATTTAATCACCTCTATCTTAATTTTTTTATAGTGCAATCAATCAATTAATTGTACATTTTGAAAACACGTTTCCATTCTATTCATTTTTTTTTCTTCTTTTTTTTTCTCCCATAAATCAGGGTTTATACTAAGTAAACAAGGACTGACATTTTTAAAATTAGGGTTAGGGTTGCCAAAAAATTTCTCCGCGCGCACACGCACTGAAGTTTTACAGAGTCTCACTCCAGCCAAAGTCCCAAAGTTGGCAACCCTGCATATCGATACTGGTAAAGTTTAAAATATATTGAGTTGGATTCGGTAACGAGCTAGTAACATAAGGCAAAGCTAAAAACAGGTTGCATTGATACACGGTTTCCCATTACCATCAGTTACACTGTGATGAAGGTGAATTTCGTGTAAGATTCATAACATATACGGTGTTTTGCATGTAAGAGCTTCCACAATGAAAGCACTGTTGGCTCTGATGAGGACTAACGTTACACTCCGGTGACAAGTAGCCTACCTTTCTACCTTACTAGTTCCTTTTTTTGCCTTGTTTGCCTTCGCTGACTGTATATGCAGGTACTGGGGACTCTTTCTCTGCCATTATTGTGATTCTTCCTAGCTTCCGTGCCTCTTCCCCTCCTCGAGTCAAACGGGCGCGCGCATGTGGGCAGCTCCTGTAGCGGCAGGGGTGGTAGCCATGGTAGCGAGGGAAAGTGACAGTCGCCCAGCCAATCATTTCATTCGTTCCGAATGGAAATAAGTAGCTGTGTTTATTGCGCCCTGAGAGGACTACAGACACTCGATTTTTATACTCTCTTTTTCAGAGTACTTACATTTTTATTATGTATTGGTATATAAAGAAAGTTTAAACAAATTTGGATTTTTTTTTTTTAGAAAAAACCTGCCTTTAAGGTTTTTATTTTATTTTTTCTAATGGGACCTTTTTACACCACAAACTGAACGAAATTAAACATTGCTTGGTAATTGGTTGACCTAAATTGGTATTATCTAATTGTGTACTTAAATTTAACAGCTGATAGCTATTCAACCTAATTCATTTGTGAGACTAAACCAGTGAAATATCATCTGATTTGATAACTCTGAGTTCTTGTCATATTTGATTACCATTTTCTAAACTATAGCGAATAAACTGTGATAAGAAATGTTGAAGGTGTCTGAATACATTTTGGTTTGACTGTATATACAGTGTAGGAAGTTTGCCTGGTACTGGCAAACATTCTTTGCATGTTCCCAACTGTACTGATGAAAACATCTGTAAAATCCTTTTTCTAAACAGAAAACTCATCTGAACACAGATTAATGCAAAGCTGGGGCAAGGCGTTTTCATTTGTAAGCAATAATTTGTTCTTCAAATACTGTTTTTGTGGTTTCAAGTTGGCTGTTTCATCAAAAATCTTGTTTCTTTCTGTTCCGTTGTGTCTCGTTGGTTGCTGAAATGTGTGTTTCTCTCAGGAATCTAATAAGGCCATGTTGCCCACCTCAAGCCCTGTGAGATGGGGGAACGAACACGGCACTGAAAGGAGGTGAGACAGGCAGACGAAACCGACGCGTTGACACTGGAAACAGACAAAAGATTGTGACCCATCTTAATGCTTCTC
The DNA here is from genome assembly GCF_951802725.1 of Rutilus rutilus. Lineage (NCBI taxonomy): Eukaryota > Metazoa > Chordata > Actinopteri > Cypriniformes > Leuciscidae > Rutilus > Rutilus rutilus. The sequence goes on from NC_140218.1 coordinate 25,107,902, forward strand.
ATGTGTCCACAGACCTGCCAGCGTGGACTCGGTGGAGCACCGACATTCCCCTTTGTCTCCTCTTGTCCCATCTCCTCTTAGACTACTGAAGAACAATCCTATTTTTTCTTCTGCTGCCTCTGAGGAACGTAGCAGCCGGCAACATATCCACACCCCCGTCCCCTACCGGCCGCTTCCGATCAAGACCGGTGGCCTGTCTATCCCATGGCCACTCTCTGAATCCACTGACTGGGTAACAGTAGAAGCGCCCGGCTCTGGTGTTAGTAGTGGGATAGCGGGTAATTCAAGCCAGAGCCCATTTTTAAGCTCAAGCATACTACGTTTCCCTAAACTGGTCCCACCAAGCAGCGCCCTCCAGTCTCGCTCGCACGGCTCAACGCCTGGCGGCCCGCGGCCCTGGTCCCGCAGAAACCTCCCAGAACATGTAGAGAGTAGAGAAAAGAAAGTGACAGAAGTCCCAGAAAGGGACAGAAGTATAGCGCCGCCCCAGTGGAGAGCCTTGGCCGCGCAGTCAGAGAGGATTTTTGGCGAGAATTTAAGAGCGGAGGAAGAGGAAGCGCCGCTGGACCTGTCCGAGTCAGGACGCTCAAAAAGCCAAGAGAAAGAGAAAACGCACTCACAGAGCGACGCATCTTCGTCTCTGTCTTCCTCACCACCTGCTACACTTTCATCGTCGTCTCAATGTCCATCGAGCCCTCAAAGTGACCAGCAGACAGCAGATAATAATACACAGGTAGACTTCAAATGATGCATAAAAACCTCCTCAGTAAAGCCATTCCATTGTCCATGCCATGCCATTAATTATAAATTGCACATCACATTATATTACCAAAGCTAAAGCTTTTTTTCTTTTTACAGTTTCTGTCTTCGGTTTGCAAGCTAACAGCTTTGCCCAGTTAGCTCAGCTAGACCACAATATCACAACAAATGAAACGTTTCTCTTCAGTTTTCTTTCTGGAAGCAAGCTAACACCGTAACCTTACAGCTTAGCACAGTGCTAACTGGTTAAGAAAAGCTGCTTCAGTTAGCTAGAACAAGATGGCAATAGCTCACTATATGTATCAAGCCTTGAGGAAGGGGCATATATAGGATCTTGCACGACTAGTGGTCCCTGCTCGGCAACATGAAAAGGTTATTTCTGCTTTGGCTTGGTTTAGAACTATTTAGAACAAATAAACTAAATTTCTAAAATGTCAGTTACTCAATATTAACTTCCTGTTTATGTTATATACTGTAACTAACATTTCTCTGTGCTGTGCTTGTTCATGGAGCCCTGCACAAAATGTATACAACCACATTTTATTCATTTGTTCCCTCAAACATGTCCATTTTGTGACCATGATATTTTTTATGTGCAGGTGTCCATATATGTCTGTATTAATGAGTATAAAAATAAAACTGACTGTGATGTTTACACAGCAGGAGGAAGCTCAAGAAAGATGTAAAGAACAGGAAGAGGTAAAGCAAGGTGAAACATCTCAAGCCACTGAAACCTCTTTCAGCTCAGAGAACAAGAAAATCCCGTCATTAACCCTTTCCCTCCAACCAGGTAAAGCTTCACTCTCATTGGTCAGTTTAAGTTGAATCCGACTGTGTTTAATCGATCTGTTTTGCCTTCCAGTTGTGGTTATGGAGCCGCTTAAAGCTGGAGGACAGGTAAACTCAGCACTGAATTAATGTTATGTCATTATATTGCATGCAGCTTTACTTGAGGTTTTCTGATATGACTTTTTTTGTGGTCACTGATCTTTTTTGAAGATCACTGATCTTGGGAGCAGACCAATGGAGCAAGAGGAGAAGGAGAACAACAACCATGAAACAGGCAGAAAAAGACCTGGGCAGGATACTGATGGTGAGAGGTCATCTTTTATTCATTCAATAAATGCGTTAAGCGTCCTCTGAAATTTCACTTTTGACTCATTGTTCCGTCTTAGCTATTTTCCTGCGCTCGCTAAAGGAGAAGAAAATACGGCTGAGCAGAGGACCTCAAGGAAACCATGCAGCCTCAGATCAAGGATGAAGGTCTCTTTTTATTTTTGCCATGGTTATGTCCTTAGTATTTCCATGAACACTGACAGTTTGCTTCATATATTCTTTTCTTTTTTTTCTTTTTTTTACAGGCAATGGATTGCACTACAATTAATTTACTGTGGTTATTAAGCCAGCCATTTTATTTCACCCTTCATCACCAGCCACCAAGTCCAAATGACTGGTGTTCACTTTAGTTTCCCAGAAAAAACAACTCTAGACTTTAACTGCACATCTTGCAACATAATTCTCATGTATCAAACAGAATGCATACTGCAGTGCACACTGCAATTCAATTCAATTATTTGAACAACTTCAATTCTTATTGTGTGCAAATAGTTTGTGTATATAAGCCGCAAACCTTCAGCTCACAAATACAGAATATGGTCCTTCAATGGGCAGATTATCCAGTAATCTTTCGCAGCACTACAACAGGAAGCCAGCTGTCAAGGGGGCTGTCAATAAACTTATCAGCTAGATTGTTTTCTTTTTATTTTGCCGGTTTCCTCTTCCTCTTTCTTCATTTATACTGTACCATGAGTTATTAATAATGTACATATAATTGCTCACTTTCTTGTGTCGTTACAATTCTCAAGCCTACCCTCAGTTTGTGTTCATTCTCTCTTCCGTGCGAGAGCTGTCACATCTCATCTATTTTTGTCTCTGTCTGAGCACCATGGCCTGCTTTTTGTAGATGTGACAAAATGAAAACCC